>NC_056731.1:1803085323-1803334328 GCF_019279795.1 Protopterus annectens
CAGAACATTGAATACCAGTCTTGCCTATATTCAGTTTTCTATGCCTTACAAGCACTCTTTGTAGATGATACTTAGTGTGAGATGTTCTGTGCCCTAAATTCATTGATCCAGTGATCAAGTTATCCCTCTTCCTTCTCCATAGGTCATTATAATGATGCCTACATTGGTCTCCTATGTGAGGGATACCAGTGGCACTGGATACAGCCTGGGCTAAACTATCCCAAGCCTCCAACTTATACGAGGGCCAGAACAGTCCCCCTGCCGAAACCTGTCTCTGTGATTCTTAACTAGAAGTCCAATAAAAATCTTGGACTCCTGGATACCTCATCTCTGTGTCCTAAGGCTGGAACCTTCTCCACAAATGTCTGCCATGGATCTAGAGCAAAGGAGATTGGTGGTTTCCCAAAAATTCACCAATCCCTTGGTGTTTACTGGTCATGTGTACACTGTTTGAAACTGTTGCACTCTGCTTACCATCACTCAAACATGTTGATAGGCAGTGCACACCTCCAAGCAATGTGTGTGCATGATGGTAAATGAAGAGCAGCAGTTAAGTGCAATTGCAGTTCCAAGGTTACTGGATGTACAGGCAGTTGTGTATGTGTATTAGGCAAATGTGAAGACCATACCAGAGACAGCAGAATTATACTTACAGGAACATAGTACACAGTATACTGAAAGTCATACATCTGATAATGTGATAATACATAGATAATAATGAAATAACTGACACATTATTACTGTATTAGCCCTAATACTAGCCTTCATACATATAATTAATATGAGCTTCACTATCTCAAGTGGTGTAAATGTGAGTGACTGTAATGGGAAGTGAAACAACAGTAAAAGGGTATGGAGTATCTACATTTGATCCCAAGACCATGTGTATGGCAGTTCTGCACTTATACCTGTTGCCATAAGAAGGCTGAAAAAAAATATTGACTATGTTTCATTTCATTCCTATAGACTGCAATGTCACAACAGTTAAAAAAAGATTGCACACCCTGTACTAGAACCCATAACCATCTGTACTTCAAACCTACATTTACACCTGCTGCCACAGAACTAGTTACACAACATTCCCTATTTTAGTAATTATTCTTAAGGTCTCGCTGTTAATCGCTGTGTAACACTGCTTAGTGGGTTTGTGTGATGGCCATTAGCATTAATTGAATGCAGCTGGTTTCTATTTTTGGCATTCTGGGTCCTGTCTGCTTCTTGGTGGGTCCAGTTGTCCATTTTGCACTTTGCCATGTGTCCCACAAATAAAATAAGCACAGTAAAACTCAGCATTCATTTCCTCTGTTACCATGATTGCACTAAGCACTACATTTCACCAACACCCCCCCAAAACATAGAAAAAGACAGAAAATGAAAAAAAGAAAAAAAAGAGGCAAGTAGTGGAAATGAGGAAAATCAATGTTTGATATACACACAAGAAAATGATGGCTCACATAAGGTATGTCAACACAGATCTGGATTTGAACTCTCACATCAATGCACCTTCAGAACACAGGATGGGTGCCTTATCCCTCCTTGCCACACAAACAGCTTTGCAGCAAAGAACTGAACTCACTCTGCTCACAGCCAACTGCAGCAGCATCTATGGTGATATCAAACCAAGTGTTATTTGTACAGTCATTATTTTTGGATGTAGTGCGCCTAGTGATCACACAACCTGTCATGATTACTGCTTCTAAATACACATCCCTGCCCTGACCCTAACTCTGTAGATCATATCTTAGCTACCCAACTCAACATTTCCTTTATTGATTCAATAGCCAAGCTCACCACATCATTCTCCAATACCACTTCTACTCCACCCTCATCCCACACCCTCAAATCTAGTTCCACTGACATCAACACTACTCATCTCCCCCCTTTTACCATACAACCCATCTCTCTACATATCATAAAAAAAAACTTCTACTATAATTAAAACCATGGTCTCATGCCCCAGAAAACCTTTATCTAACTTTCTCAAGCTAGCTGCAGATGGCATAGCCCTTTCCATCACCAAACTTATCAACCATTCAGTCCACGAATCCTATGTACCCCTCCTTGGGAAGAAAGCATTCATCATTCCCCTCCCCAAAGGAGGCAACAATACTGAAATCTCCAACTTCCGTCCTATAGCCATCCTGTCCCCTATCTCAAAAGTCCTTGAAAAATGCCTCTACACTTGCAACTCCTTCCCTACCTCTTAGACAATCAACTTCTTTCTCCAACTCAACATGGATTTAGACCTGGACATTGTACTACCACTGCCCTTCTCTCCTTCCTTGACATCATCAACCACACCCGAGACTCTGGCAACATTGTATCTGCCATTCTCCTAGACTTATCAAAGGCCTTTGATACTGTTTCCCACAAACTTTTCTTGTCTAAACTGTCTGTTCTCAATATCTCCCCCTCCTCTATTAACTGGTTTTCCACTTACCTTTCTAATAGACAGCAAGCATCAAGTGGAACAATAGTACCTCTTCCTTTCTTCACATTCCAACAGGAGTTCCACAAGGCTGTATACTGGGTCCGTTACTTTTTTAACATCTTCATTAATAATTTTCATCAGTGCATTCCCAATGTCAAACTTGTCCAATAAGCGGACGATTCCACCATAATTTGCTATGCTCAATCCCTCCCCAAACTCAAGGAACTAACAAAATATGACTTCTCCTGTACCTAGTCTTGGCTGCTGAATAATCACCTTGCTCTCAATGCATCCAAAACCAAAATAATGATCTTTACCCCATCTAAAAACATCTCTGTTGATTAAAATTCCTTCTCCATAGTCACGATAAGATTCCGATTGAAATAGTCTCCCGTACAAAACTTCTAGGTGTTATCATCAATGAACATTTAAAGTTTGACATTCATATACAAACTAGTATTACGAAAACACACCAAAAGCTCGGAATGCTGTATCGTCACAGCCGTTATCTCATTCCCTCATCCAAACATATACTCTCTATTTCCTACCTTATCCTCTCTCTTGTATGGAGCCCCTCTCCTCAGCAACCTTCAATCCTCCCTAAAGTCAAAACTGTCATCCTGGTACAATAAAATCTCTGAGTTTGCTACTGGGATCAAATCTTCCTCTCACCACTGTGATGCACTCTACTCCTTGAACTGGCTGGAACTCACCCACTACCTCTCTTACATTCAACTGTTAACTACTCACAAACTCATTTTCAAACCCTCTAACTGCACTTCCCTCTCCTCCATACTCACCTTGCATCATCCTGACAGACTACTCAGGTCTAGTAACCATAACCTCCTCAAAGTGTACAAATTCTTATGGGCACCTGGGCAATTTCAACTGTCTTTCTCCCTTGCTTGTCTATGGAATTCACCCCCTCCCCCCAATTCAAATCACCCAAATCCACTCCACCTTCAAGACCATGCTCCATTATCATCTCTCTTTTCACTGGGAATGCTCATGTTCTCACCCCACCTGACTCCCTCTTTATCATTTCTGTTCTCCCATCCTTTTTTTCTCCTTTCTTAAAACTCAACCTAGTAACTCCCTTCATTTCATTTCCACTCCCTCTCCCCTTTTTCCTTTCTCATAAGTTAACCTATTCACCTTTCACTGTTCTACTCTCCTCCTCTAATTCTTCTTCCCCTCACACCTCATGAAACTTTGAGTGCATAAATGCCTGCACTCCAAATTATACTTATGTACTCCAAAATACTTATGTTTTAATTTCATTCAGTGCTATGTTATAACACCTTGCTCAAACGTTATTATGTTGTCTTCTATATTACTGTGTTGCTCAAATGTTATTATTCTGTCTCCTATATTATTGTGTTTTAGTAGTTTTTGAAATTTGTATTGTACTTGTTAACTTTATTAGCTTTGTAATAATTGTATATGGAGCTTTTCTCCCTAGGCCTCCATTGAAAACCAGCTCATTCTGTCCCAATGGACATTCCTGGTTAACAAGCTGCAAATAAATAAAAATTAAAAATACAGCCCTGCCTTACATTTCTGTGTTTGTTGGACATTCTTCATTTATCTGACCAGTAGTCTAAGATATGCAGTGTGTAAGGCATTATCCTTGGCCTTAAAACGTGTGAGGACATTAAATGGAAATAATATCATATAGAGTTGCCAACAAATAAAGGCCAGGTTGAATATTAAGGCACACAACATGTGAACTGTGTGCTGCTTACTTAGATTTCCAACCTTACATCTAAGACTTTGTAGATCGAACCTGACACACACAATGGAAGTAAGGCAGCCTGCAGTGCTGTTGTATTTTCCTTCTCCCAACCACTAATCATTTACAGTTGCAATCCATTGAAACCAAACACTGAGGAGGGTGCCTGGACTATGCTTACATCTCCTATACAGAGCCACATATTTGGGATTCAGCAGCTGTAATGAGTTCACACCTCATTTGCATCTTCATCATAATAACAGCCCTAAAGCTACATCATATAAAAAGGCAACCATGTGTATAGGCAAATGCTGAGGAGACTTGTTTATGTTGGGAAGACTGCACATAAGCTATTTCTTCAGAATATATCTGTAGAGGAGAGTACTGAACTCCAGAAGGTATGCTTCCATTTTGTCAGCTGCATATTGCATATGCTGGAATGTATTTAGGAAAAATCTGAAGCAAAGACTTTTACACTTTTAAATGTATGCATTAGTTAGAAGTGTACTGTTGGCCTGGGCATGTTTGTCAAGCCATTTCAGAGGTATACATGATTGCCAATTCATGAAAATGAAATGCTGTGTGATATGTACAAATGCTTTAAGGACATTTCTTTTGATAGTACTTTTAGATTTTCAAAGATGGTTTGTTAGCAAAATGTGTCATTTTTTTCTGTTCTTTTTGGGGGAGCAAAGGTAAGTTATTGTTATGGCGCACACAAGGATATGTTGCTCTGATTATTCACCTTGGTTTGCATCCTGCCTGTTCATATTTCATATTGGTAGACTGTTGTATGTTTTTCCAGGTAGTAATACTGAGGGCTACCTTTCCTGTTTTATCTGTAAACAATAATTTAGTAGTTATGTGATACTTGTGTGTGTATTATCCTTCTTTTGTCTTTTAGGACACATAGGAGTATACCACCAATGCATGTCAATCCTCAGGTACCCCTTCAATGATGCTGAGAGCCAGTATATAGTGGCTGCCTTTTGGCAACATAGTGCTTTTCTGCTGGAAAGGAGATGGGGAGATATGGCATGCAGGATGCATATTCACCAACAGATTGTGGATGATCTGAATGCTATGGGTGGCCATGGTAGGACATGTTAGCAGGTGCTCCACAGAGCCACTGACATGACCACATCTGCATGGAGAATAGCAGCTGCAGTGGGCCATGACATATGGTTACTGGATGAGGTCCTGCTAGGGAACTACCCTTTAACACCCAATGAAGAGTTCCTGGCCAATATCAGGGATTCAGATAGCTCCCAGGAGAGTGCAGTACATCTTGTGCTGGATGTTGGAGCAAGAGTTTCAGAGACAGTGAGCACATTCCAGGAGAAGCTTCCAGGTAGGGTTTGTTATCTCAACTGTTGAATACTGTTGCATAGTAAAACAATTGAAATCAATAAGTTAATTCTGTGTCACATGTCTTTTTGTGGGGGGATTGAAGACTGCTACACATTAACTTAGGTTGGAGTTGTCAGCCATGTTCTTGTTGAAAATATACTTAATGGACATATAAAGGGATAAAAATTATAATGCCCTGTGTTACTGTTAATTGCGATAATGTTTCTTTTACCTCTTGCTTAATGTCTTCCAGGGATGTCTGGATTATAGAAGAGTATCTTATCTCATCTGCAGATGGTAAGCCAAACATGTTTATGTGAGTACTGCTGAGTAATTTAATGAAATATTTTAATGTGTGAAATTGATGTCAGGCCTGTTGTGTGTATTGCTCTACTTTCTGTAATAGTGGCAGCACTATTACTTTGTTAGTATATATTGGGCTATAGTACTGTAGGGATTAATTTTCTTCCTGTGTTTGTTGCTTTTTATCACAGGTGATCATGACAGTGGGAGTGTGGGCCCTCTGCCACCTGATGTCAGAGTATTAGCAGACCCTGATGATGATGGTGGCCAAACTGAGGCACAGTCAGGGGTGCAGAGATTGAATCTGACACTGAGATTGGCATACAGCCATCCCCTGCAATTTCATCAGACACAGGCAGTAGGCCCACACCTACCCCTCCCAGTGATCCCTCAGATATTGAACAGATGGAGGGTGAGGACATTGATCAGGAAAGGCTAGCTACTCTAGCTTCAGTACCTCTTGTCTTTGGCCATAGCCAAATTGTGGGCAAGATGCCATGCAGGAGGGTGCCACTCAATGTATGTTTAGGGCCATCATGAAGTCACAGGCACATTCCCATAGGAGCTCCAGACAAATGCTCAGGGTTGTAGATGTGGCACAGACTGACATGTGTGACTGCCTCCACCATGTTGCTGATTCAATGGATCTAGTGAATGACACTTTGGAACACAGGTTGTCTGTGACTGACTGAGGGGTGTTTGTCACAGAAAGAGCATTGTCTGTGATGGAACATCTGCTGGAAGTGGAACAACATCCTTGTAGGAGTAGGTCAGCTACATCATCTGCTGTTAGCCATCGTGGCCATGACTGATCCTGCTCCCACAGAGGCAGTACTCCCAGTACTCCATCAGTGAGTGTGTTGTCCATACCCAGAAGTGGCAGGCCATGGGGTTATGGCCCTGGGCATCCCAGTGAAGGAACTCATCCTGCAAACATCAGTCACATTCAAGTAGCAGCACTCACAGTGGTGGCTGGTGATTTCAAATCAAAGGGGGGCTGCAGGAGACAGATGAATGGGTGGGGTCAATGGGAAGGGGTGTGGCCAACTAGAAAGGGGAGGAGCTATGCTCAAAACCACAAAAATTAACTAAATACACTGCCCTGGGTGCCAAACCGTCATTATGAGAGTCCAATCAAGACAAAATGAAGTGTAGAAGAATAAAAATATTTCAATGCATTGGCTGCATGACGGCTTACTTAATATCTAGATGGAAAAAAAAGGTTGTGAGGCATGAAAAAATAAATTACTTTTAAATACATTAATGGAATGCCAGTCAAACTCAAGTATAAGAAAAACAAGCAGCACTCAACTCAAACCACCTCTTGCACTGCAGTTCTAATTATAATTTATATTCAGCTTTATTAAAGTACCAAGTAACATGCTGAAAGTAGAAATCTCTGATGCCCCCACTTGTAAAAATGTTTCTTATCCAAAAAAAGACCCGCTGCCTGACAACTATCTACTTGTTTCATGGGGAAAACATGATCAAAGTAAAAAATGAAAAGCAAACAAGAAATAAGCTCAAGATACACTGCTTAAAAGGATTACTGTACAAGTTATGGACCAAACAATTGGCATTCTGTTTAGTTTATGGGTAAAGCCTGCAGAGATGACTGGAAGTCTCCAAGTGTAATGACCTTCTTAAAATAATGTAATCCTGTCCTTTATTACAAATACTGTCATATGCATTTCAATACCCAAGGCTTATACATTATCTAGTTAAGTATTCTCTACATGGCAACAATAGAAAGGCTTTCAGTGTTGGCAATTCTTTAACAATATGCTTATTAAAGCTTACTTGCATCTTACGATCTCAGCCAAGCTAACCTGATGGTCATTAAAGTAATGCTACTTAAACACAGAGCAACAGGCACTTTGAGTAATAAGCATAAATCAACAGTACAAAAAATATGACAGAAACCAGACCATTCTGCAAAAATCAAGGACAGATGAAAAGCCACTCTAGTACTTGTGTCTACTTTGGATGGGGGGATACTCTGCACATTTACACTGCATAACTACTCCTTGCCTTGCTTCGACGCATCCAGTCACTACATGGGGGAGTGGGGTGCAACAAGTATGTCACAATTTGAAATGTCTCTGGCTGACTGTGATGGCCCTGACACATTTGTCATACCTCTCAACCTCAGAGCAAGAAATCTGGACAAATCCATAAAAAGAAGTGGGACAAAGGCCCAAAAATAAGGACAATTTTTAAATATTGCTCTTATAAACTTAGAAAGATAATAGAATAGGTCTTGCATTAGTATGAATTTTCTGAATGGTATGAAATGTGAAACTCAAATGTCTGTCATTATTTTCTAACTTCAGTCTTTAATGATTTGTCACTAATTTGCCAAAAAAAAAACACAATTTTATGAAAAACGGACCAAAAATGTGATGTAAAAATATAAAATAGCCACACAATACAGCTGGGAACCTGTCAAAGAAGGGACACTTTAATATTAGTACTGCTAACTTGAGCAGCTGACAAAATAAAAGAATCTACATGCATTTCTGAAATAAAAGTAATCTATAACTCTGATTATTACAATTATTTCTTAATTGTAAACCCTCCATGTTTTCTTCCAAAATTGCTATTTTGCAGAGGGATTATTAGGGGGAAGAGCAACATTTTGAGCCCAAATCAGGGACAGTTGAGAGGTTTGGCTATGCCTAATTCTATAAAGCAATTTATTTGCATGTACCTCTCAACCTGTTAATGCAATAAATCTGGACAAGGTCAAATATATTGGGGGAACATATAAACAGTACTAAAAATTGCTCTTGTATAAACTGAGACAGTTGATAGAACAACAGGTCTTACTTTAGCATGCATTTTTCTGAAGGTTATGAAGTCTGAAACTCAGTGTGTCATTATTTAGTGACTTAATTCCTAAATGATTTGCCAGAAAACCACAAATTTTATGAGGAACAAACCAAAAATAAGAAGCAAAATCTATTCATTCTTTGAAAATCTGGACAGTTGGGAGGTATAGTTCAGCTGGGGCTGTCTTTAAGTTTGCCCTTCCCCTCACAAAATCATGGTCGAATGGAGCCTCCCCCTGCAGCCATTCCAATGATCCATTACTTGGCTATTTCACTCCATTTACCATAAACACTAATGTGCATACTGATTTACTTCTATGATGATTTGGACTTCATTTGAAAGTTTTATTTTGCATTTTACTGCACAAACACTAAGACATCTGCTAAACAAACTTAGCATTAAAACTTCTCTGCCCTTGAAACTCACATTCATTGAAACAGCATTGAAACCCACTTTCAAAGAAAATACATTTTACCAGTGGCAGATAAAGATTAATTCTGGGCTGTTTTCAAATCATAGGGCCCTTGCATATGAAACATACATGTGCTCTTTGATACACCTTCCTATTGCTTTGAACATTTTTCCAGTAAACTATGAAACAAAACACATGCACCAATAATGACAAAACTGCCCAATTCAGAACATCTTTCCAGTAAACAATGAAACAAAATGCATGTACCCATAATGACAAAACTGCCCAGTTCAGAACATTTCCATCATAAAAGTCTACTCAAACTTCTACAGTCCACCATTATCAGTAAATATGCACAATTCTACAGTCCACCATTATCAGTAAATATGCACAATTCTACAGTCTACCATTATTAGTAAATATGCACAATCTCTGAAGAAATAAAAAAGTCATCTAAATAATTCCACATTAAATAAATCTGTAACTAATGAAGAGGTTGCTGCTAGCAAACACCTTTATATTTCATGGTTTCATCGAAAAATAAAGTGGCTGATGCCCCTGAGGAATAAATTGCCTATATTACATTAAAAATGATAAGCTAGTAATATTGCAATAGGAAAGGGATGGCAAACTGATAACAGGCTCATAGTTAGTATCTTAACTTTTTCAATACGCCAGCATTCACCCCTTGTGGGAGTAGAACCAACAACCTTCTGCATCAAAAGCAAGTACACAACCTGTTGTGCTATTAACAATGCAAGCTGATTTAACATAAGCAGCACTAAACTTCTCTTCACCTGCAGCTCTCAGCTCCTTGTAAAATCTACCCAATACTCAACTGCATCTCAACTTCGCAGCCCAAGAAATCTGGAAAAAGCTAAATTTATTGGGGGGGGGGTCAAAAGCCCAAAAAACAGGGACACATTAAACATTGCTTGTATAATCTTGGAAAGTTGCTAGAATAAAATGCGGTGTTACCACTATACATTTTACTGCCAAGGCCCCTGTGCAAATGAGTCAGAGCAGCATACCACTATGCCAAATCAGCTGCTTTGTGAAAGAGCGGAAGACTGAAACTTAAATGGCTATCATTTAATGAATTCAGTTCTCACCATAGCTGTCAGCCTCTTAGCACAAAACACCTGGACAAACCCAGTAATGAGGGAATACAGCCCTCAGACATATTCAGTGAAATCAGTTCTTGCCACAGCTGTCAACTTTAGCATAAAAAACCTGGACAAAGCCAATAATGGGGTAATACAGTCCCAAAAATAAGGACAAATTTCAAATATTCATCTTATAAACTTAGAAAATTGCTAGAATAAAACATTGTGTTACTATGTATTTTCTGAGAATATGAAGTCTGAAATTCAAATGCCTGTCAATTTTACTTCTGATGGAACAAAAACAATTTTCAGCAGAGGCCCAGGGAGAAATACTGCAGACATGTCTTTGTAAAATGGCAAGACATCAGAGCAAATCCACACAAACACAGGGATGAGATGCACACTCCAAACAGAAGGCACCCCAGCCAAGAATCAAACCAGCAAACCTATAGCTGTGAGACAACAGTGCTACCACTGCACCATCAAATATGTAAGGCATTAAACATTCAGAAACCTGAAGTCTGAAATTCAAATGCCTGTCAATTTTATTTAACATTTGTTAATCAGGACAGTCTGACATGGAACAAAAAAAAACAATTTTCAGCAGAGGCCCAGGAAGAAATAATGCAGACATGTCTTTGTAACATGGGAGGACACAAAAGCAAACCCACACAAACACAGGCAGAAGATGCAGACCCCACACAGAAGGCACCCCAGCCAAGAATCCAACCTAAGAACCTGGAGCTGTGACTCAACAATGCTACCACTGCACCATCAAATATCAATCATTGCAACATTTAGAAACCACAGATATTATGAGGAACAGATCAGATCAAATACGAGGCAAAAATCTGCAATTTGTTTTTACAAATGGTGGTGGGTAGGGAATTCAGGTCCTTAATACCTGCATACAAGGTACAGGGTCCAAGCCTGAGGTATTCCCTACCACACCACCATGAGTTTGTTCTAGCCACCAGTATATAGCAACTGGGGCATTTTCACACACGCAGACACACACACACTTACCTGGAGCCACACACACACACTTACCTGGAGCCACACACACACACTTACCTGGAGCGATGTGGATCCCATCCCTTTGTGCCATTAAATAAATCCATAGCTATCCGATAGCTGTTAGTGCACTACAAACCCTGCCCCTCGCATTATGTCCATTGGAGCACATCCACCACATGAGATGTTCTTCCCCTCATGAGACTCCAGCCTGCCGACGTTGCAGTCCGGGTCCAGGCCCGATCCGTTTCCAGTGACAGTCTATGCAGTTGTAACTGCATAGACTTCTGGGATCTCTGCTCTTCCATATTTCCCAGTCCGGACTGCTGCTGAAACAGTCTGCGCATGCTCCAGACTGTCTCAGCAGCAGTCCGGACTAGTGTGCATGCGCTAATGTGTCCACAAATTTTAATTTTTTGTTTTATCTTTTATTTTCTTTACTTTTACAGCTGGGGGGGCTGCAGTCCGGCAGTCCAATAGCATGGGCCGCCCTGCAGCACTGCATCTGACCATGGGCATAGAAGTGCCAATGCAACTCCAAGCAGAGACAGTTCTCATGGTTGGGAATGACCACAATGGTCTGCCACCTCTACCATGCAAGGCTCACACCTGTCTGACATACCAAGTTGTAGACCCAGAACAGAGGTTGGCTGTGTTTATGCAGACATTCACACACCAATTTCACCTGGAGGATCCCTACAGACACACACACACACACACACACACACACACACACACACACACACACACACACACACAAAAAAAATAGTTACTCATTTTGTCTTACTGGCCATTTGTTGGTTTATCCAAATGTCTGCCTGCTTCTCTTTCTTACTCACACACACTCACTGAACTCTTGTGTCAGCCTTGCCCCCCCCCCCCCACACACACACACAACACCCTGTGCTAGTGATGATAACTGTGTCATATCCCTGTTTTCTGTCTTTTGGACTAAGGAATATATAAGCTTTGTGTCTGATGTTCAGGGTGCATAGCTAACTTAGTGCTTATATATATGCATTTGTGGTGTTGAACTGGTAAATTCTAGCTTTGACTTATATTGGCCTTGGAAAGTTAGACAGTTGATACCATCAAAATTTCACAACTTTATAGTGAATGATCTTGTGAGGGCTGTGAAGTTAGAAACTGCAATGTGTATCATTACTTTCTAACATCTCTTTTTAATGATTTTCCAGTACACACATATGGTGCTAAACCGTGGGCATACAGTGATCATCCATACTTTTGAGAGGCATGACTGTGTGTGAATCTTTGATACCCTAGACCTGCTACTTAGTAATGAACACATATAAGTCAAATACGTCTCTACTGTCACATATTAAGGTAATTTTTGTACAAATCTCCCACCTTTTACTTGCTTACTGGACCACTTAATGAAATACAAAGATATGCCACACATTCATATTAGTAAACAATACACTCCAGGTCCAGGACTTACCTTGTAAATGCAGCAGTTGCCACAGTTTTAGTTCAGGGCTGCTCTGTCTGATGCAAGCAGTACACAGACAATGCATGGGAGGTAAAGGTTGTGTGAGTTGCCTAGCATCAATGTTACTAAATGAATGTGACTAGGAGGAAGAGTTTAGGCTCCTAAGTGGTCAGTGAGTGTGCTATGCATTGTCTCTTAGCTAATCCAAGGGCATACTGAGCATGCTTACATCTGCCCACACCCACACCAGCTGCTGTTTCCCCCCGCTGACTCCTCATCTGTCTGTGGCTGTCTTGACCTTGGCATTGGTGGTGAGATGTGTGCTCCTTCCCCTTGCTGATCCTGCTGAAACTGGTTTCTTAGGGTGATGTTGTGTAGCATGGCAAATACAGTGAATATTTCTGTACATGTCTATGGACTGTACTGCAGGGCTCCCCCAGAAGTATCTAGGCACTGGAACTGTGACTTAAGCAGACCATACACCCTGTATGGTATTTCTGGTTTGAGAATGTGCCTCATTATGGCATTCTTCAATGGGTGTGAATGCATTTCTGATGGGTGTCATCAGCCATGGTTCCAGTGCATAGCCTGCATCCCATAGTAAATGACCCTGTGGAATATCACCCTTAGCAAACATCTGGTACAGCTGGGAGGTGTGCAAGATATGTGAGTTGTGGTAATTGCCAGGGTTGCCAGCACACACATTCAAGAGGATTCCCTTGACATTACACACAACTTGGCAGTTGATAACAGTGGTAGCCCTTTCTGTTTATGTAGAGCCTACCCTGTTCTCCTGGTGCTGGGTTGTGCCTTCATTTCTATATGTGTGCAGTCTACAGCACTCAGTACTTCAGGGTTGTATGCTACAGGATAAAACTCCTGCATATTTCTGGCCCTCTCCTCAGAACTACAGAGAAATATATGTGGTCACTGGCATATTGGAGCATAGCATTCAGGAAATGGTGGAGGATCCTAGATGCTGATGCCTATGACACCCCCAGTATGTCCCCTGTTGGTTTCTGAAAGGTACCTGTAGCTAAGATTCTAAGGCTGCACATACCTTTGTCTCCATTGGGATGGATTCTCCTCAGTTGGCTCTGGCTCTGAGTTGAGGATGGCAGAGGTCACAGTGTTCCTGTACTGTGTCCCTGTCTACCCTATAGCGGTCTACAATTTCCACATCATGTAGGTTGTGAAAAGGTAAAAGTGGCCTGAAAACTCTTCTCCTTCTCAGTCTAGGCCTATTAGCAGCAGCAGCAGCATTGGCTTCAGCCTGTAGCACATATAAATGCATTAAAGCAGCAGCAGCCCCTAACATTCTGTCCGTGTAGCCTCCTTTCGATGGCCATATTCCAAAAGTTGTTGGAATTCACAGGAAAAACCAGTACAGAGTCTACATGGATGCCTTATAGCTTGTTCAATAGCTCCACTGTGCTGGATTGGTTGATTAGCATGCAATTCAGTTGCTTGTGCTGTAACTAGTATGCCACAATTCTTATGTTGTTTGTGCGAGGGTGTGCACCTCTACACAGCGCTTGCTGAATCTAAATTTCATTGCCACTGATATGTACACTGTGAAAAATGACCATGTAGGGGTTATTGAATCCCCCGTGTGTCTTTTTTCTGTTGTGTGTAATGTCAGTTCTAACAATCTTGTCTTAATTACTTTATAGTTTTTTGTATTCAATACTTCCATGACGGCATTTGATTTCTTCCCTTCCTTTCCCTTATTATCCTGTATTTTTTGGTAATACTTTACCTGTTATTAGTTTAGCTGTACAGCAATATATCCTATTGACTTTTATTATGTCACATATGAATTTCTGTTAATAGTTTTGATTATCGTGTTTATTTGTTTTAACAGACTTCTAACATTTTGTTTTTTTTTTGACTGTCTAGTCTATTTCTTTCATTGATATCAGTATGTCTGTCCATCTCTATTTAATCAAGAAACTGTTCCCTTTGATCATTTTCTTCTAAAGTGAGAGTACATTCTTTGTTCTCCATTTCCTGTGGGCATTCTACAGAAAGTTCCAGAACATCCTGATGTGACATATTCTCTTCAGCTGCATCCTGCGTCATCTGTTGCTCCTTCATATGGGGACTCACTGACCTATCACTCCACAACACTGACTATATCAGATTTGCCACTGTTTCCTGTTCCTTCCCTTGCTGTACAATTCCAGCTGAACTTTTATACTGGTTTCCTGTTGAAGGATCCAGAATATCTTCATTTGGCAACTGATCAGATGCTTCCCTTTCCAGCTGTTTCTACTTAACTTGAGGACTTACTGTTCCATCATACTGTGACATTACCAGAGTCAGATTTAGTAAACTAAATCCTTTATTTGCAGGTAATCCATAACTTCAGTTTCTATTTCTTTAACTTCTCCATTACTAATCATCCTTTCTTCTTTCCCCGTTTGTTTTCTTATTTTTTTGTATTTTAAAATTTTCCATAGCCGGATGCATTTGCCTGTATTTCTCTTCAAATATCTTTGGTGCTGCTTTTTTGTATTTATTAGCTTTGCTTTCTCCTTTGCATAAATATTGAAAAATATTAAATCTCTTTTTGTTTCCCATGTCCATATTTCTTCTTCAGATGTCTCCCACTACACCTGTTTCTACTTACTTTTGGGGCTTATTGTTCCATCATGCTGTGACATAACATGCATTAGACTTTCTACACTAAAGCCTTCACTTTGTGAGTATTCCATAACTTTAGCTTCTGTCTGATTAGCTTCTACTTTATTAATCTGCTGTTCTATATTCCCCCTTTGTGATCGTATTTTTTGTATTGTGAAATTTTCCATATCTGGGTGTCCTTGCCTGTATTTCTCTTCAAATATCTTTGGAGCTGCTTTTTTTGCACTAATAAATTTGGCTTTCTCCTTTGCATGAATAGTACACTACATCAGATCTCGCTCCTTTTACCATGTCTATGTTTCTTTTTTCATACTTTTCAAAAATCTCTAGGTTTTGTTTATATTTTCACACTTCCATAGTCGCTACTTTTTTCCAAATGGCACAAGGATCCTTGGTCTATATAAAGTTTTTCATTAATCTGTCATTAATGAACACAAATTTGCATTTGAAGCTTTTGACACATCTTTTTTTTCAAGTATTTTTTTTACCTCCAATTTCTGTTTTAATCTTTTTGAATATCTTCTAGCCAGAAATTCTGGGCTTCTTGCATAATAGTAATAATACATAATTTCTTTCTTATCCTTAATAGTCCACTCTATCATTTTCATGGCTCTTTTTGGCCTATCAGTTTGTCATGTCTTGAGGATTCTACACTGTATTTTTCTCCAGTCCTGGGACCAGTGCACATACCAGGATTAAGCACTTTTTTGTCCTGGGACCTGTGCACCCAGCCTGTCTTTTTAACCTACTTCTGTCCATGATACATGCTATATAAAATAGAATCTATATATCAGTGTCATTTTAGTAAGCTTTTGTAAAAAAAAAAACAGGATCCACCCCATGAAGGTACTCACCAATACTTGAAGATGAATTTAATTTCAGCTATATTACTTTCCTTTGCTTACTGATTTTATCATCTCTCCATCAGAACCATTCTGTGTAGTTTTGCTAACGTCTGTAAATATTCCAGTGTGTCATACAGCCAAATACATTACATATTTCATTATATCTTCTTTTCTGATCTTACTTTCTGCTGTTAAGAGCTGAACACAGATATACTCATATAAAAAGATATTTATTTATTTGCATTTTGTTGACTATAATAGAAACCAGCTCAGCAAAAAGCCTTTTCCAGGGTGACCTGTTGATCAATAATTTCCTTGCTTACAGCTATGTACTTGCCCAATACCTCTGACAGAGCAGTCAGTCTACCAACTCATTAAACTCTGTTCACTCCCTCCACCAAAAAAGCGCGCTGTTCATCTTATTGGACACACTATTTAACAGGTATCTGTGCTTCATCCTCTTCTCTTCTCTTCTATTCTCTTCACTATAAATGAATGATCTGCCCCTGGATCACCTACAGATCAAATACTTTCTTTAGGTTGATGACATAGTCCTCCCTAAAGGGTAAAAAAAAAAAAGTTTACTCAATAAGCAACTTCAGTATGACTTTATTTCAATCTAGAATTTGCACCAAAAGAATGCTGTTCAGTAATGACCATAAGTTACAATACTCAAAAAAGTATCACTATTACCTTTGGGTTCAACTCCTCAGTTTATAAACCTAAGCCTCCTTTTTCATCAGCAGCTCTCCTTCCATAGACATGAACAGAAGGCAACTTTCTCAGTAGGACATTTCCTGACACATTTTGTGGTAAAGAATCCATAGCAATAGTACGTTACTCCACAACTGGATATGTCTACATAGCTGTATATTTCTGACTGCTCTGTTTTATAATGCAACAATTTGAGTGTATGGATATGAAAGTTAGGATATTTTAATTCACATGTCAAAAGGCATGCAGTGTTAATGCATGTTAAACACTTTAACATTTTAGTCAAAATATTTTGAAGTATCAAGAGCTAAAATAACTTGAGGGCAAAGCAGGTATATTTAACCACTTGTGTCTTGTACTATTTTGAAATGTCTAGTAAAGCCTTCACACAGAGGCACTACTATATATGACTAGTAGATTTAGATAGAATTTAGATAGTTGCCAAATTGATAAAGAGGGAAGGTTACTGATAACTCAATTTTCTACCTTAAATAGCTTTCTGATAATAGGTTATTTGCATGTTCCTAATGAAGATGGTTTTGCCTGCTTTCTTTGACAACTTTTTCCATATTCTTAATCAGTTAAAGCATAAACATTTTTATCTTGTAATTAGAGGATCAGGTTGCAAGGCAAAGACAGAAAGATAAAGAAGAGTCTTACACCCTTCTTAAGGGATGCCAGCAAAAACCTGCTCATCAGCCCTTAGGACATCAAAGACAGATGGAAGGAGTACTTCCAACAGCTTCTAAATGAAGAAAACCCCACAGAAGCTGTAATGTCCCAGACACAGCCTACAGTGAGAGAAGAACTGCAGCCCACCCTAGAAGAAGTACGAAGAGCAGTAAGGAAAATGAAGTTAGGGAAAACAGCAGACTCAGGTGCGGTCGCAGAAGATATGATAAAGATGCTGGGCGAGATAGGGGAGAAATGGCTCCTGGGGGTACTTATAGCAGTGTGGAGAGAAAGGCGTATCCCAGATGACTGGAGAAAAAGCATACTAGTGCCAGTTTGCAAGAACAAAACGGACATCCACAACTGTGGGCAGTACAGAGGTATTAAACTCCTGTCACATTGCATGAAAGTTCTGGAGATGGTGATTAATAAATGGATACACAGAGCAGTAGAAAGTAAGACGGGAGATAAGTAGTTTGGATTCAGATCAGGGTGCAGCACAACTGACCTGATGTTTGCAGTGAGACAGACAGTTGAGAAGAAGTTAGAGATGAGGAAAGAGTCCAGCTGGGCATTCCTAGACTTGGAGAAAGCATATGACAAAGTCCCAAGAAAGCTGATTTGAGCAGTATTGTGGTGGTTCAAAGTCCCAGAAACACTGGTAGAATTAGTGCAGGCTATGTACAAGGACCCAATGACTCAAGTGCGAATAGTGTTCAGTCTCACAGAGGGGTTCCCAGTTGGAGTAGGTGTGCATCAAGGTTCAGCTCTGAGTCCACTGCTGTTCATACTGGTGATGGACTACATTAACAAACATGTCAGAGGGGACAGATTCACAAAGTTGCTCTATGCAGAAGATGTGACATTACAGGCAGACTCTGAACAAGAACTTCAGCAAAGGATATGTGAATGGAATCCAAAACTGAAGGCACATGGGATGAAACTAAGTATAGATAAGACAGTGGTAATGACAGCAAACCGGGGAAATCAGAAGAAGCTGGAAATCAAAATAGAAGGGAAGACAGGGAAACAGGGTATAGCTTCAAGTATCTGGGAGTGGTGGTTGAGGAGAAGAGAAATCTGAATGACAAGGTCAAAGCTAGAATCAGAGGAACTGCAACTAACTGGCATAGAGTCTCAGGTGTAGTGTATGACAGCAGAGTGCCAAAGAAACTGAAAAGTAAGGTGTATAAAACAGTGCTACGACCAGTACTACTATATGGTACAGAAATCTGGGTAGTAAAGGCAGAGTAGATGAGAACGCTAGAGCTGATGGAAATGAAGTGCCTGAGATGGGTGGTAGAATGCACACTGTGGGGCAGACAACAAAATAAGGACATAAAAACAGAAACCAAAGTAGCTCCATTTGCAGAAAAGATCAAAAACAACAGATTACAGTGGTTCGAGCACATGTGCAGAAAAGCAGAAGACAATCTGATGAAGATTTGGGACAGACAGGAGGAAGGTAAGAGAAAACGAGGGAGTCCAGGAAAGAGGTGCATAGATTGTGTGAGACAAGATCTGCAACAGTCATGTATGAGTATTAAAGGAGGCAGAAGTGTAGTGCAAAATCTAGAGAAAGTGACAATTAACACGACACCCTGACCCAATGTAGAAAAATGAGAAAGGGGGGTGATGATGATGATGATGATGATTTAATGTTATTAATCATGTAGTTGATAGGTATTTTATAGGACTGAGAAGTACAGGAATGTGTGTTCTAGTCTGCCTTTTTTTATGAAGGACATATACCAAAAAGAAATGCAAGGGATGGTACATAGGTACATAGGAGGTTACTAGGCTAGCAGCCCTAGAACCCTTACAAGCCTAGCCATGTTAATCCCAAGTTGCCCCATCTGTCCTTATTAAGTGAACATATTTTGCAGAGCTAGTCTATGGTTAACACCAACTCCCCCTGGCCATGAGGAACATAGGTGCCACCCTCAGGGTGATTTTGCTGTCTCCCAGCCATTTGTCCATTTTCATAATTGAACCAAAAGTTTCCCTAAGGTAGAGTTTTGTAAATGCTTTAAGCTTTGAAGTGTTAACTCAAGCTCAGGCCTAAATGAGTTATTATAGTTTCATGATTTTTTTTTCTGCAGTTGATATCATGGCAAAGACATCATGTTTTTAACTTCTCTGCCACTATCAATACCCAAGAGCATCTGGGTAAACAGGCAATAGCTTTGCAAGTCACTGTTGTTGTTTGTCTTTCGGCTTTTCCCGGTTATGGGTCGCCACAGTGGAACTCCGGTCCGCTAATGATTGGCAGTAGATTTTCACGAACGCTGAGCTTAATGTCCAACCTTCAATAAAGGCAAGCCCATTTACACATGTCTTTCGAACGCCCACCCAACCGTGGGGAGGACATGCAGACTCCACACAGAAGGCACTTCCCACATCACTGTGTGCCTCTCATATTACCGGAGATGTTCTGAATATACTCATCCTATGAACAAGGCACATCTGGAGAACATTTACTACATAAGCCTCGTCACCCTTTGTCAAGTTTCTATTGGAGCTGGTTTGCCCATTTATTAGTTTTTGATAATCATTCATTATTAATAACTGGAAAGTCCCTAGAATATCTTTAATATATAACTGTATAATTTTATTTTATAAAAATTCAGGCTTCTAAGAAAAGTGGGCCAAATAAAAGAGACTTTGAAGTCAGCAATTGTTGTTAAATATTGCTCTTTTGGGCTAAAACTACAAAAGTTATTGATATGATGCTATTTATTTGCCCAAGTTATGCTAATATATAATGAATGATTTCTATAGCTACTTTTTTGCCAATTGCTATATATTGTTACACAAAACACTTATCAGTTTGTTTATTTTCTATAGGCTTAACCTAGTAGCCTAAGTATTGTTAGTAGTGTTGCTAGATTTTACTGGTGGATTCTTGTTCATTTCATAAATGTATATAGTCTCAACCTGATTGTTAATACACGCTTGTATATCAAAAGTACGAGTTGCTATTCCCTGTTGATGGTTTGCACTGCTTCAGCTAAAAGCTGAGGCTTAAATCTGTGCATCTCCTTCTGCTTGTACTCAGGAAAGAAACACGTATGACCTATGTGATCCCAGTAATTGCAAATAACAGGCAAAAAGACATTTCATCCTTCCTCCCTATCCCAGTCAATGTACCACAAGGGTTAGTCTTGGAACCGATTCTCTTTAACATCTTCATCAATGACCAACATAAAGCCTGTAAAACTGCATCCCAAGTACAGTATGCAGATGATTCCACAGTTATCTGTATCACAAAAAAAAAAAAAAAATCAACAAGCTACAAGACCTTACCCAGGAGTCCTTCTCCTTTACAGAAACATGGCTGACATCCGCCGAGCTATTCCTTAACCCAAGTAAATTCAAACTACTCTTATTTACTCCCAAACAGCTTACAATAACAAAACCTCCTTCTCAATTACCTCATCCAACAAAACAAAACAAAAACTGAACTTGTCACATGCACTGAATTGCTAGGCATCTGTGTTGATTAGAAATTAAACATTGACACACACATCCAAAATATATTGAAATAATTATACCAAAAATGACATTCTCTCAACAGAGCCAAACTCTTCTTCTCAGGCACTATAAGAAAACCAATTGCCTCTTCTCTTCTCTTGCCTGCTCTTAATATTTTCTGATCCTATCATTAACAGCATCCAAGTGACCTTGCTAGACAAACTTGAGCAATGTTATTACAAAATAGCAGACAAACTTGAGCAATGTTATTACAAAATAGCATGGATTGCTATCAACCTCCCAAATAAAACCCATCACTGTGCCACCTAAAGGGAATTACAGTGGCTGGGATTCACACATTATCTAACCTACTCACAACTTCTACAAACCCATAATAAATACTGGGTATAAACCCAGTAAATGTCCATCCATTGACTACCACATACAACTATATAACCCTTCTAGGCTACTATGCCCATCTGGCATATAGATATTACACGTCTACAAATCCAGCAATTCTATTGGCAAATCACTGCTCTCTCACCACTTCGTTAAATCTTGGAACTCCATCCCACTAGCAATATGACAAAAATACTTCCTAAAATCATTTAAAACTCAACTGAAGTCCTACTCAGTCAGCTGACAACTCTGTACATGTTATGTTTCTGGATGATCTCCACACCCTTACTGTCACCACTCTTTTGTATAACTGGCTATAATACAGCTACTTGTTCCAAATCTCTAACTATCATCTACCCCTCTCGACCACTATCTCTGTTTCCCTTTTACATTGACCTCCTCAATACTCCTTCATAATCTGTAACCACCTTCATCCTATAATTACTTCACAGTCTCCTACTCAATATCTATTTTTCAGCTGATTCCATTTGAAAGCAACTAGAATCTTACACACTTGATATTAGCATGTTTTTATTAACTGGCATATCATTGCAATTCCATGTATGTTCACTTACTATTCTGTGTATGTACATTTATTATTTTTTTGATTGTAAATATATTATTACTAGTCTATGCATGTATGTAGATTTATTATATAAATCTTGTATAACTGCTTTCTACTCATTCTGTAAAATGGAGCATTTCTCCCTGGGCGTCTGCAGTAAATGGGATTTGTGCTTGGCTGGATTGTACCGGTAAAGAAAAGCAATACCTAAATAAATAAATTAATTAAGTAATACTGTAAAGTTTAAGACAGTATTTTTTTTTTTTTATTTGGAGGGAAGATAGTTTACTGGCATCACTAAGACTAATTTGGCAATTTGTTAGTTTCTTCTTTCTCCAAATCTATCGACACATGCCAAAAAACTAATCAATGGTAGATTGTTTTTACTATCCAGCAGGCATATCTTGCAATTTGTGACTAAAAAGACCTGTTTACTTTCTTTTCTTTTAATCTGCCTGCTCAGATTTCTTCTTTGTTTCCGGCACCTGAATGGGTGGCACCTGGCGGTTTACTATGAGGCCTTCTTTATTGAATCTTTCACAAAGTCATTGCTTCCTCGGGGTCTCATGAGTAAGCAGAGGAAAATTGTTGATGTAAATGTTGATAAGGAATGCTGCAATCAGTCCCAGATATGAGATAACAAAGACAAGCAATAATAGTCATGACAGCATCACTTCCACAGTGGTATACCATCATATGTATCTACAGATGGGTTGCTATCACTCTGTGCTCTCTCTGTGTTTGCTCCTCAAAGAAATTGCCTGATTTTCCTTTTTCCTTGTACTGGAGGTACCATGAAAGAACATTGAGAGACTGTTACCATTTCTTCACTCTATGCCCCAAACTACTTCCTTCATTTCTGGCATCAGGATGGAAATGTTTGTCAAACAGTATGGAGCACATTTGTCATCCTTTTGGTAGTGGTAAAGAAGTTCACATTCCCAATATAAATGAAATTCTTGTATGTCTGGTGTTTTTAGGACATTTTCTCTCTATTGTCTTGAAATGCATTACAAAGATGTAGGGGTGTTACCCCCACCTCCCGCATGGTATTTTGAACTGGAACTCTGCTGAAACACTACTCTATCATACATATACCATGTTGCTTGAAAAAAAAAAAGTTTAAGAGAAGCAAGCATTGGGTCCAGACTGGATGCCTATTTTGAAATTAGAGGAAAAATTATAACCTTAAACCTATCAGTTAACACTTATTTTTTTTCCTGCTGTGATTATCTCAGTCTTTCCATCTGTTGTAGCAATTATGTGTGATGGTATAGTTGTATTAAATTGTCTTAATCATGATGTTTGCATTACTGTCGATCATTATACCTGATTGGAGTACTTGTATCCCTTGCAATGTCTCTTGATTAAAATTTCTTTTCCTTTCCATCTCTTTTTGTTTTGCCACTGCTACAACTTTTTAAAGGTTGATGAAAATGAAAGATCTTTCAGTGGTAATGTGTTTCTGCAAGATTATCCCTCCCACCCCTTATACACACTGTATACCAATGGGTTGTTTTTTCTCACTGGGTTCATATTATGTTGTCAAACTTTCAAAAGTCTGAACGCCATATGGTCGAACCCATATGTTCAAACTTTCAAAAGTTCAAAAATGTCAAAAAATAAATAAAAAACAGAAAAAAACCTACCTGACAGTTGTAAGCAGGGGGCAAGCCCTGCTGCACCCCCCCAGCTCTTTAAATATACCAACTCTGAGATCGCACTATGGTGCAGTAAAGGGAAATCTTCCCTTTCCACACTGAATGGAAATCCCCATTGAAATGTTTGAACTTTTGAACTTTCGAACATATGGGTTCAATAATATGGCATTTGAACTTGTTATTGTCCGACAACATAATATGGGGTCTATATTAGAACATCGAAATTTCACAACTTCAAATGTTCTAATATTGACCCCTATTCAGCGAACGCTGGAAATAACAGAGCTGTGGAACACCAAATTTCTTCCTATGGAAGGAATTTGGTTGGTCGTTCCTGTGGCTTTGCTATGTTCAGCACTGTGGTGGAAAGTTACGGGTCAGGATCAGGTAAGTGTGCGATTGTGTGGACATGAGGGTTAGGGTGCGGAGTAGGTGAGTTAGCGTTAGGGCATGGGTCAGGTAACTGTGCGATTGTGTGGATGTGAGGGTTAGGGCAGGGTAGGTGAGTTAGGGATAGAGCGTGGGTGAGGTGAGTGTGCGATAGTGACGGACCTTAGGGTTAGGGTTAGGGTTTGGGTTAAGGTAAGTGGATAGCTAGTGGTGTGTGTACAGTTTAGTGTAGGGTTAGATGTAAGATTTTAGGTGTATGTGTGTGGATTGCTGTTTGTTTGGTGTGTTTGTGTTGTGTGTATGTGTGTCGGAACAGCAAATTTTTTACCTTGGAAAAAATTTGCTGTTCTGCATGTTCAATGTTGTCAGCGTTCGCTGAATAGGGGTTGATATTAGAACATATGACATTTTAAAAAGTCAGTGTTCTAATATAGACCCCATAATATGTATCCTTCTCACTCTCTATTGGACTTTCTTTCTCAATCACTCTTTAAATCACCAATTAAGTATTCGGCCTCTGAGAGTATATAAGGATGTTTAAATAACAAAGTTGCGTAGCTGTTTCTAAATGAATGATGGTGGCAACCTGCCTACAATTGAGTTATTGTTTATCACAATTCTTGTATTATGGCATTACACTATCCCCTGATTGATTTTCACATTCATAATTTAGTAGTATACATTAGAGGATTTTAGCTGGTCACTGCAGCTGTAACCAACAAAAGATGAGGGGAAGTAAGGTGATGGATAAAGCCTGTACAAGGATGAATGAGTCATATACTTTGCATAAAACATTGTCATTGATATTCACAATCAGAGCTTCTCCAGAACTGAATCAGATTGTAAAACGTCCATGCTTTAGTTATTGAAGCAGAATGTTGTAGTGGGTGATATATGATTGGGATGTGAACCATCAGGGACAAATGTTTCAGTTTAATTAGACGTTATTCATCATTCATAATGAAAATGGCTCATACATGTTTATGTCATGAGGCATATTATAGGTCTACACAACTAACATGTTGCTCAACAGCTTTTATCTCTCATATACAATGATTTATATGCATATTTAATACAGCACACAGTAACTGAAATTGTAGATTCATTTAGGGACCTGGGTATATGGGTAGGTAGTTCCAACTTTGAGTTTGTTCTAAGCATATCAACCAATTGGTTAATGATAGTTATAGAACTATAGGTTGTATAAAAACATTTATAAAGTCTAAGAAATCAGAAATGATGAAATAATTTATTATTAGTTACATTAGACCCAAACTTGAGTATGGAATAACAATATGGTAACCTTAAAAGAAAACAAGCATGAGTAAACTGGAAAGAGCACATGGGGAAATATACCAAGGACATCCATGGATTAAACTTTATATAAAAATTAAAATATTCAAACTTCCATAATGTCTGATATAGATATTTAAGAGGAAACCTTATTCAGGTATATAAGGCATTTAAAAGCAGCTACCTCTGGGAATGTCTGTGGTTATCAAAAAGTAGCAGAGACTCATCAGACAGATGATTACATAGGAATGAAAAATGTACTAAGTGATTCTCTGAGACAATAGCTAATGCATGCAATAGACTACCAAATTACATTCAAACAAGCAGTAGTTTAGATATGTTTAAGAACAACCTGGACACTTATGGGAATAACTGTTTTGGTATATTGACGGTCTAGAAAGGCATTATTGCCTGTGCCTGAAATACTTGTATGTATGTATTTAAACAATAATAAAGAATATTTTGAAAAAAAAAACCATTAAGGTAGAATTTTAAGGCCATTAAGTAAAAAGAATGCATAATTAAGAAGTCAAATAATTCAACAGCAAAATAGTAACTTGTAGGAAAAAAAAAACAATTTAAGGGCACAGTGTAGAAATATACACCTCTAAGTAGAGATATTATTCAGTAATGATCAAAATATTATTTAGGAATTAGCAAAAATGATCACCACTTTTAGTTCTTAATGTTTCTAGAAATGGAAACTAGCCTGATACTCTAGAGCATAATGGGCTAGTGACTGCCACTTCTGATGCATTAAGGAAGAGATCGTAATGGTCTCTTTTAAACATTTAAGCAAATCTTGGCATGTCAAGGTATGTATTCACTACCATATTTGTCCTCTGCTCATTGTAAGGCATGTCAAATTTGCAAGTAGTCACCATATTAGAGCACTGTGGGTAATCAAACTCAACACAATTCTTGTATTTAACAAAATAAATGTTTTGAATGATTAACAGAATGGTGCATACTGTTAACTTCTGACCTTCATATACTAATAAGTAAGTGTACTGCTCCTTAGCATGAGTTTTTTGGGCAAAATTACCAAGAATAGAGGAAGGGTCCATTTTTAGCACAGGATGACTGAATGGACCTACAGAGCTAGTGCCAAATTAGCAGTGTCCTCTTAAAGGAGCACATAGGCCTATTCAGTTCTCTAAAGCACATAGATAAAACAGTTAACATGTAATCTATGGGATTATGCCATTCAATTATGGAAGGTGACATGCCCTTGTATGCAATTAAACACTATCTCAACCTCTTATTACAAGATATCTGGACAAAACCTAAAACAATGGAGGGACAAACACTGAAAAGCTCCTTCATCTTGGATTGGTTGATTATTATACAATTCAGGCCCAAAAATAGGGACACATTTTAAATATTGCTTTTATAAACTTAAAAGGTTAGTAGAATAACATGCTTTTTGTTAGTATGCATTCTCTGAAGGATACAGAGTCCAAAAGCCAGATTCAATAAAGCATACATGGTCTGTTTACACCTTGTGCATGTAGCACTGTGCACGCACATGGTAGCACAGCATTTTGGACAGAGTAAGCAGCGCACACTGCCATACAAACAAGATAAACACTGTGGCATGCTTTACAGCATAAGCAGCTGAATTGTATGCTAATCAACCAATCCAAGATGTAGGAGCTACTCAACAAGCTATAAAGCAACAGTGTAGACTCAGTGCTGGTTTCCCCTGCAAATTCCAAAACCTACTGGAATACAGCCACGGAAAGGAGTGTATCCAGAAACAATGTTAGGTGCTGCTGTTGCTTTAATTCATGTGTATGTGCAACAGGCTGAAGCTTATGTTGCTGCTGCTGCTAATAGACCAAGGCCAAGAAGTAGAAGAGTTTTCAGACCCGGGTAACTTATCACAACATACAGAATGTGGAAATTGTAGAATGTTACAGGGTGGATAGAAACACACTACAGGAACTCTACAGCCTCTGTTGTCCTCATCTCAGAGCCAGGGTAAACTAAGGAGAGTCCATCCCAGTGTACACAAAGTATGTGTAGCACTTAGAATCTTAGCTACAGGTACCTTTCAGAGACCAACAGGGGACAGGCTGGGGGTGTCACAGACATCAGCATCCAGGATCCTCCATTGATTCCTGAAGGCTGTGCTCCAACATGCCAGTGATCACATATATTTTCCCCCATCGTCCTGAGGAGAGGGGCAAAACATGCAGGAGTTCTGCAGTGTAGCACACTACTCTAAAGTACTGGGTGCCATAGATTGTACGCATAAAAATTAAGTCACTACCCAGGGAACAGGAAAGGCTTTACATTAATAGAAAGGACTTCCACTCTACTAACTGCCAAGTCATGTGTAATGACAAGGCAATCATTTTGAACATGTGCTGACAACCCTGACAGTTACTACAACTCACATATCTGGCACACCTCCTAACTGTATCAGATGTTCACTGGGGGGATATCCCACGGGATCATTTACTGGGGCATGCAGGTTATGCACTGGAGCCATGGCTGATGACACCCATCAGATATGCACATGCACTCACTGAAGAACACCATAATGAGGCACACACTCAAACCAGAAATATCATAGAGTGCATGTTTGGGCTGCTAAACGTTCCAGTGCCTAGATACATCTGGGAGAGCCCTGCAGTACAATCCATGGAGATGTACTGAAATATTCACAGTGTGTGTGTCATGCTACAAAACATCATCCTGAGACAACAGCTTCTTCAGAATCAACAAGGGGAAGGAGCACACATTTAACCACCAATGCCAGGATCATCACAGCCACACAAAGCTGAATCTAGCTTTGTTTATATGTTTGTTCTTTGTTTGCTTGTTATTTCCCTGGAAGCTAATTCCACCTAATACGCGGCTTCTCAGCACTTCTGTGGATCATTAGTGATATCTGCATTGCTTACTGTACTAGTTCCTTGTTTCACTTGAAAGTTACTGTTTGTCGTTTTTGCATTTAGTTACTTGTAACACATTGCACTCAAGTTACCTGGCACTTGCTCACTAAAGCAATTATATAAGTCAGCACTAAAAATTAAAAGCACTACACCCTCACTCCCCACTGGCCCTTGTTTTCAATTATTAAGGAATTCCCAATATTATTCTAGCATGTCCAAAGGTCAGTTGTCAATCTCCTCTCCGGTCCAGCTGGTGAATCTGGGAATCTTGAGGCAATGTTATAACTGCCTCATGTACACAGACAACCCTCTCCTCCTCCCACATAACACAAATACTTGCGAGAGATGCAGCTATTTAGCCAAACTGGAGGCTGAGCTCTCTCAACCCAGGACTGGCAAGACCAGACATGAGGAGAAGGCAACTACACACACCACAAAACCAGCCTCACATAATGCTACCACACCACTGAATCAAACACATAAACACACAAAGACATACTCGGAGGCTCTGAGTAAAAATTTACCTAAACAGCAGAGGCCTCCAAAGGAGACACCCAAACAACTGCTACCTCAAGACACCCCACAAGCAACACATAAACCACAAAAGCAGTCTGCAAAGCAGTCACAGCCCTTAAGGCCAAATACAACACCAAACATACTTGTCATAGGTGACTCCATAGTCAGACACACTGACGTCCCACTCACCAGGCTGAACAAGGAGAGGGTCACAGTAAGCTGCCTATCGGGAGCTAGAATCCGCCACATAACACAAGCACTCGGGTCACTCCACGGCAAGTACAAATATGACACAGTCATTGTCCATGCTGGTGTGAACGACCTGAGACGTACCTCCCTGGACTACATGAAAAGAGACATAGAGGAGATCTCTGATTATGTAGCCCAGGCAGGTATGACCCTGACCCTGAGCAGTATCCTTCCTTCACCAAGAATGATGCCACAATATAGAGACAAGATGATCAGCTTTAACAATTCGCTTAATGTCTGGTGTCATTCAAAGGGGATCCAGTGTCTGTCTGCCTGGGATGACATGCTTGACAAGCCACGCTGCTTCACAAGGGACGGCTTGCACCTGTCACCCCTGGGATTCCGGATATTGGCTAAGGCTCTTGCCCCCCCCCCCCATAGTGCCTTTTTTAGGCAAGGCTCAAATTCTAAACCTACCACCCTAGAAAACAAAAATGGGAAGAAACTGAGGGTAATGCTGCTCAATGCCAGAAGTCTAAATCTCAAAATGCACGCACTCGAGGCCCTTCTCAGTATGGAGAACATCGATGTCTGTGCTGTAACTGAAACCTGGTTCAAGGCTCCTGAGAGCACCCCGGCACTATTAGGTTTGACCTCATATCATGCATTCCGGCCCCAAAACCTGGACCACACCACAAAAGGAGGGGGTGTATCCATATTCATAAAGGATACCCACACCTCCAGGTTGGTGGCAACGCACAAGCTCGAAACCATCCAGGTGCAACTAACCATAGGCAAAACTGCTCTACAAATTGTAGCATGCTACAGGCCACCCTCTCAAACTCAGGAACCCCACACAGCCTTCCTGAAGACACTGGAGGGTATAAATGTATCTTCAAACACCATCATATTGGGTGACTTCAACTACCTGAATATAGACTGGGAACATTACTCAAGCCCTAACTTTCTAGCCCAACGGTTCCTGGAGTTCATAAATTCAAATGCCATGGAACAGCTAGTCACTGTTCCCATGAGAGGAGAAAATATACTAGATCTCATTATCACAAACATGGGGACAAAATGCTCCACACCGGAAGTATATCCCTCATTGGTGAGATCTGATCATAAACTAATCTCACTGGAAATCCACATCCCGCCCCACCCCAAACAAAAGACCACAGTGAAGAACTTCTCTAAAGCAAACTTCACACTACTCAAGACTGGTGTGGTATCCTTCAAGGCCCCTGAGCCAGTGGAAACCACAACCCAAGCTGGAAGCCCTTACAAATGCCTTCTATGAACACCTCCAGGACTGCATGGATCAGGCAATCCCAAATAAAACCAAGACTCTTTCCACAAAGGGCAAACGTCCAGTCTGGTGGACCCCAGCCATTAACAAACTTTACAATAAGAGGAGAAAGCTATTACATGATAGAACAAAATCCATAAAAAGGAAGTCACCCCTGATCATTATTAGTAAAAAAATACGAGCACTCATAAAATCAGCTAAGGCCAATTTTGAGAGAAAAATTGCCATGGATTCAAAAGACAATCATAAGGCCTTTTTCAGCTATGTTAGGAACCTGGGTGGAAACTCCCAGATATGCTCAGAATTAGTCCAAAATGATATAAAAATCACTGAACCCACAGACATTGCCAACATACTGGCAGACAGGTTCAGTGCAAACTTCACCCCCCTCTCCCCCCCTAAAGGAGAGATAACTATCCCAGCGGAGTGTAGCCTCCCAGTCATCTCAAATGCACAGGTGAAAGCTGCTCTCTCTAAAGCTAAAAACACAGCATCAATGGGACCGGATGGTGTCCCCGGCTGTGTGCTAAACGAGCTAAATGAGGAATTAAACCCGCACATAAGGCAGCTGTTTAATCTCAGCCTTACCACAGGATACGTGCCTAAGGAGTGGCGTACGGCAACTGTGGTCCCACTCCGCAAAGGCGGTGCCTCTACGGACTCTGGTAATTACCGCCCCATAAGCTTAACAAGTCTAGTCTGCAAAGCTATGGAGAGGATCATAATGGAGCTCATAAACAAAGATATAGGGGACTTGCAGACATTGGACCCAACCCAGTTTGGCTTCGTCAAGGGCAGATCATGCCTTTTGAACTTGGTCGACTTCTTCGAAACAGTCTCCAAGGCCATTGATGAGGGAAAGGCAGTCCATACAGCCTACCTTGACCTTGCAAAGGCTTTCAACACAATACCCCACTCGGGTATTGTAGAAAAACTTACCAGCTTAAATGTAAACCCATATGTCACAAGATGGGTTGCAAACTGGTTTAAGGACAGAACCCACAGGGTTAGAGTTGCTGGCGCTATGTCAGACTCCAAGGCGGTCACAAGTGGTGTTCCACAGGGCTCGGTCCTTGGCCCCCTATTGTTCGGCATCTACTTCTCAGAAGTACAGGCCAACATGGGAGGACTTTGGCTGACAAAGTTTGCTGACGACTGCAAACTGGGCGCCATAGTGGAAAGTGCATCGGACACGGATATCCTTCAGAAAGGACTCACAGAAACAGATAGCTGGTGCCAGAGCCATGGCCTGAAGTTAAACGCCAAAAAATGTATAGTCATAACCTTTGGGAAAAACAAGGTAACCCCAAGCTACCATATAGGTGGCAATCCACTAAGCACAGAAGAGGTTATCAGGGACCTGGGGACCCAGGTTGACAGTGGCCTTTCTTTTGACACTCACGTTGCTAAAGTGGTTAGAAAGACCTTCTACATTGCCCACCTGATCATGAAGGGATTCACATCCAGATCTAGCGAGGTCATTGTTCCCCTGTACTCTTCACTTATCAGACCAATGATCGAGTACAATGCCCCATTCGGGATGTATCTCACCCAACATCTGCAGCAATTGGAGAGACCCCAAAAGTTCCTCACCAAAAGGATAAAGGGACTCCAAAATCTGTCATATGCTGCCAGATTGAAGAAACTCCAGCTCTATTCAGTTGCATACCGTCTGCTCAGAGGTGACATGTGCCTGACATACAAGGCCATGTCCAACCCGGAATTAATGGACATGCTCCACCTCAAAAAATCCAAATCCACCAAAACCACTAGAGCAAGCAACTTAAACCTTAGCACGGATATAAATAGGACATGCTGGAGGGATAGATCTATCACTCAGAGACTCCCTATGCTGTGGAATAAAATCCCGGTCCATGTGAGGCAGAGCACCTCACTGGCTCTGTTCAAGAGAAATCTTGACCTGTGGATGGGAGATCGTAGGTTTATCCCTGGAATCATCTATGTGTCACTACTGGACAGAGGCACATCAAACTAATGGGCACAGTATTTTTTCAAATAAGGGGTGGCGTAAGCCACAAAAATTTGGGCTAGGCTTATAAATGCCTTAGGGCAGATAGCCTAGTATAAACCTATGAACCTATGAACCTATAAGTCAGAGGGGGAACCAGCAGCTGCTGTGGGTGTAGGCAGATGTAGGCATTCTCAATATAACCTTGCATTGGCTAAGAAACAATGCATAGCACACTTACTCACCAGCTAAGGGCTTAAAACCTTCCTCCTACACACATGCATATAGTAATATTGATGCCAGCCAACTCTCACAACCTTTACCTTTATGTATTGGTTATGTACTGCTTGCATCAGACATATTCAGCCCTGAACTAAAACTGTTGTAACCGCTGCATTTGCAAGGTAAGTATTGAACATGGAGTGCATTGTGTAATAATATGAATGAGTGGGATATCCTTTCATTTCATTACATAGTAGTGTAAGCAAGTAAAAGGTGGGAGATTTTTCAGAAATGACCTTAACATGTGACAGCAGAGACGTATTTGACTTATATGTGTCCATTATTAAGTAGCAGGCCTCAGGCATCAAAAGTTCACACGGTATTGCTTCTCACAAGTAGTGATGGTCACTGCATGTCCTCTGTTTAGCAGCATACATTTGTACTGGAAAATCATTAAATACAGAAGTTAGAAAATAATGATACACATTGCAGTTTCAGACTTCACAACCCTCACAAGATTATTCACAATAAAGTTGGGAAACTTTGATGCTAATAAAACCAATATAAGTCAAGGGTACAATTACCAGTTCAGCATCACAAATGCAGATATACTAAGCCCTGTCAGCTATGTACCCTGAGCATCAGACACAAAGCTTATGTACCTTGAATCCAAAAGATACCAAACAGGGATATGGCACAGTTATAATCACTTACACAGGGTGTTTTGTGGAGGGACAGGAAGCCTAGACTGACACAAAAGGTCGGTGAGTGTGTGAGTAAGAATGAACAGCAAACAGACATTTGGATAAACCAACAAATGGCCAATGAGACAAAATGAGTTTTAAGCTGCATGGCTGAATAATGCAATTGTTGTGTGTGTGTGTGTGTGCGTGTGTGTGTGTCTGTAGAGGTTCTAAAGGTGAAATTGGTGTGCGAATGTATACATGAACACAGCCAAACTCTGTGCTAGTTCTACATCTTGGTATGTCAGACAGGTGTGAGACATGCATGGTGGAGGTGGCAGTTTATTGTTGTCACCACTGACCAGGAGAACTGTCTCTGCCAGGAGTTGCACTGGCGTATCCATGCCCACAGTCAGATGCACTGCTGTTACCTGAATGTGACTGATGCCTGCTGGACAAGCTCCTTTCACTAGGACACCCTGGACGATGACCCTAAGGCCTGTCATGTCCAGGTGTTGACAGCCCACCAACTGATGGAGCAGTGGAAGTGCTACCACTATGGGAGCATGATTGGGCATGGTCACATTGGCTAACAGGACATGATGTGGCTGACATATGCCCATGAGAATTACTGTTGCCCTCTCATCAGATGTTCCATTATAGACACAGTTCATTCCATCACAGACACCCCTCATTTCAACGTGTCATTCATCCAATCCATTGAAATGGCAACATGGTGGAGGCAATCACACATGTCAGCCTGTGCCACATCTACAACCCTAAGCATTTCTCTGGATCAGCTATGGAAACATGCCTGTGCATCCATGATGGCCCTAAACGTGTGTTGAGTGGCATGGGAATAGACACCTGGATTAGGTGGAGGATGGACAGCAGCCCTCCTCCGAGCACCCCTAACAACCCTCCTGCATGCCATCTCACCATGATTTTGGCTATGGTCAGAGTCAACAGACACTGAAGCTGCAGTAACAACACTTCTCTGGTCAGTAGCCTCACCTTCCACCTGTCCAATATCTGAGGGCTCAATGGAATGGGTTGGCATAGGCCTACTGGCTGTGCCCCAAAGAATTGCAGGGGATGGCTGTATGTCAACCTCAGTGTCAGATTCAACCTCTGAACCCCCTAACTGTGCCTCTAGTTGGCCACCACCATCATCATCGTCAGAGTCTGTTGAAACACTGACATCAGGGGGTAGAAGTCCCACACTTCCACTGTCATGATCACCTGTGATAATAAGCAACAAACACAGGAACAAGTAATACCTAAACTACTCTTCTCCAATATATGGTAAGAAAACAACAATGCTGCCACTATTGCACAGTACAACAATATACACAACAGTTCTTACATCAACATCACACAGTAAAATATTTCTTAGAATTGCTCATCAGTACTGACATAAAAATGTTTGGCTTACTATGTGCAGATAAGGTATCCTCTGCAAACCAGATGGTCCTGGAAGAAGTTAAGTAAAAGGTAAGGACATCATCACAATTAATAGTAACACAGGGGGATATGCATTTGCCTCGTTAACTTGGATGACAACTCCAACCTAAGCTATTCAAACAGAATGTGTTGTTAACTGTAGAAATCTGCAATCTCCCCCACAAAAATAAATTCTTGTGAAACAGAAGTGATGTATTGATTTACATCATGGCCAAGTTGTACAGCAGTAGCATTGTCGCCTCACAGCAAGAGGTTCTCCGGTTCGATTCTCAGCTAAAGTGCCTTCTGTGTGGAATCTGCGTGATCTTCCTGCATTCATGTGGGTTTTCTCTGGGTAATCCAGTTTCCTCCCATGTTACAAAGACATCTGTCTAGAGAATTTCTCCCTGGGCCTCCACTGAAAATTGGCTTCGTTCCAAGTTGGATTTTCCCAGTAAAGAAATCTTAAAATAAATAAAAATGTTTTACTATACAACAGAATTCAATAATTGAGATAGAAAAGCCTACCTGAAAGCTCTTCCTGGAACATGCTTACAGTCCCTGAAATAGTCACACCAATGTTGAGGACATGCTATTCTGCAGTTTCCTAGGAGCAGTCTGGATTTCTAACAGTAGACATAAACTCATTTGCTGTTAAAGGTGGCTCTGTAGCAGCCACCCCAGCACCCAACCAGTCATGGCACACTGCAGCTGCTCTCCTCCATGCAGATGTGATCATGTCAGTGGCACTATGGCACACCCACTCATAAGTCCTGCCATGGTCACCCATGACATTAACATCATTGACAATCTGACACCTAATCTACATTCTGTGTGGAATATCTCCCTTCACCATGTTGCCTAAAAGTGTCAATGATAACATGGTTTTCAGCATCAGTGAAGGATGGTTTTCAAGGATTGAGACACCTAGATGTCCTAAAAGACAAGATAAGGATAATACACATAGGTATCACATAACTACAAAATAACTGCTCTCAGATAAAACAGAAAAGGTAACATCTCAGTATTACCCACTGGAGAAACATAAAACAGTCTAGAAATGTGAAACACAAACAGCAATCTGGATGCAAAAAAGAGCATAACAATAGCAACATATTCTTGTTAGTGCCATTACAGAAATGCAGTTTGCCCACCCCCCAAAAAAAAAAAGAACAGGCAAATGACACATTTTGCTAACAAACCATCTTTGAAATCCTAAAAGTGCTATCAAATGAACTGTCTTTGAAACTTGTCTACAGATTTATCACAGAACATTCCATTTTAAGGTATTGCCATTCATGTATACTGTGAAATCCCTTGACAAACATGCCCATGGCATTAGTACAGTTCTAGCTAATGCATACAGATAAAAGTGTAAATGCCTTTGCTTCAGATTTTTCTTAATTATATTTCAGCATGTGCAGTATGTAGCTGACAAAATGCAAGCATGTCTTCTCAAGTTCAGTAATCATTGGTGTAGATATATTGCATAGTAATAGCCTTTGTTCTATGTTCTCCACATAAGTCTTCTCACCTTCAGTTTGTCTAGCTACATGATTACCTTTACATATGGTGTAGATTCAAGGCTATTAGCATGGTGAATATGCAAATTAGGTGTAAACTGATTAGAATAGCTGAATCCCAAATACTTGGCTCTGTGTTGCAGATGTAAACATAGTACAGATGCTCCCTCAGTGTTTGTTTTAATGGATTGCAACTGTGAATTTTTACTGGTTTGGAGAAGGAAAACACAACAGCACTGCAGGCTGCCCTACATCCAGTGGGTGCATCAGAGTAAACTTACAAAATGTTAGATGTAAGGTTGGAAATGTAAGTAAGAATCAAACAATTCACAGGTTTGGTTCATTGACATCCAACCTCCCCTTCATTTGTCAACAACTGCATATGATATAATTTCCATTTAATAGCCTCACAATTTTTAAGGACAATGATATAGAATGGCTTACAGACTACATATCTTAGATTACTGGTCAGAAAAGGGAAGCATGACCAACAAATACAGAGTGGTAAGACAGAGCTATATATTTGCAAGCAATAGTCATAATTGGTTGTCTGATCACTTAATGTACTATATCAAAAATAATACATGTACAAATAACAATTGTATGGTTTCATATTACTGTAGATAATGATGCAGGTGGTTGCATGCAGAATGATTTTTGTTCCTTGCTGCATTCTGAAAGTTCATTGGCATGAGAGTTCAAATCCAGACCCCTGTAGACATATCTCATGTGTACCAATATTTTTAGTGTGTATGTCATAGATTGATTTTCCTCATTCCAACTATGTGTGCCTTTTTTCTTGTTTTGTTCTCTCTATTTTTTAGCCGGTGTTTGAGTGATGCTGTGCTTAGCACAATCATGAAAAATGGAGGAAGTGAAGGTCAGGTTTGGTTGGGTTATTTTGTTTGCGCAAATCATGGCAGCATGTAAACTGGACAACTGGACCACCCAGAAAGCAGAGAGAAGACCTGCTGCCAGGATCCAAAATAGAAACCAGATTCATTCAATTAATTCTATTGTGCACAACACAAACCAGCTAATTGGCATTGTGCAGCAGTTAACACAGAGACCTTAAGAATGCTTAATAAATTAGGGAATGTCCTGCAACTAGTCCTGTGGCAACAGGTGTAAGTGTAGGGCTGGAGTACAGATGGTCCTGTGATCTAGTACAGGGTGTGCAATTTTTTTTCTTTAGTGTTGTGACAGTGTAGTTTATAGCCATCAACTCAAAAGTAGACAAGTCTTATTTCAACATTCTTGTGGCAACAGGTTTAAATGTAAGACTACCAAACACATAGTCCTGGGTTCGAATAAAGGATATTCCATATACTTTTACTGTTATTCCACTTTCCATTATATTCACTCTCACATATAATATTTTAGATAGTGGAGCTGATATGAATTATATGTATGAGAGATGAGACACCTTTATTGTGTTTTCAGATACACGGCTGAGGGTATACTGTGTACTATAGTTCTGTAAGTATAATGTATAGTTCTGTAAGTATAATTCTGCAATCTGGACTTGCATGGGCATCACATTTGCCTAAGACACATACTCAACTGGATCTATATCCAATAACCTTGTCAGGTCAAACCCATACATGTATAACAGCTGATATGGTAATTTGTATTTATGTATGATTCCCAACTATGTCTGAGGAGCACTTGTGTGGCAAAGATGGAAAATCAATGCTGTGAAAGAAAATATTTTGCCCTAATGCCTAAGTTTGAATCCCACAGTGTAAAAATCAATGTTCTCATTGTATAAAGGTGAAAACAAATGTGCCAGGTCATTACATTTATGCTGTCAATGCATGTCTACAAGCCTAATGTACTTAACAGTTTCCTTCCAATTTGCAATATATATTTCCAGGCTACATCAATAGACACCTATCAAACTAAGGCCAAGTACTTGTCAAACTAAGGCCAAGTGGCAGATTAACCTTCCAACTGCAATTATTTAATTAGTCACTGCTTGACACTGCTGCTCTCCATTTAACATCACACAAATGTGCTGCTCAGGTTTGCACATTACCAGTAAATGCAAAAACTGGAACTGGCAGAAAAGAATCAGTCTCCATTACTCTAGTTATGCTGGTAGACTTGGCCGGAGTTAGTGGGGAAGTTGCCAGGTTTAGGGCACAGAGGTGCAGTGTCCAGGAGTCTAGGATATTTATTGGACTCCTGGTAAAGCACCACAGCTAAAGGATTCTGCAGTGGGGACTATTGTGGCACCCAGCACAAGTCTGAGGTGTGTAATAGTTGACCCAGGCTGTGTCCAGGGCCACTGGTATCCCATGCACTGGAAAGCAATGTAGGCATTATTTTAATGACCTACACAGGAGAAAAAAGGATACTCCCAACCACTGGTTGGAGGAATTTAAGACTGCAAACATCCCACAACTGTGTTAGTATGAAATGAAGCAGCACTTGTAAGATTTAGAAAACTTAATGTAGGCATGACTAGTATGTATAATGCTCTTCTGTTCTTTTCTGTTCTATTTCCAATTGCCAGGGAGTATGACTTCAATGTGGAGGCCCATTTTGCTTAATTGGAGAGACTGAGGGAAGCAAGTGGTATGTGTGCAGTAGAAGAGAAGTGTTATTGAAGCATTACAAGTTAAAGATAGTGTTTTTGGTATTTTATAAAGTTGTATCAAAATGAGCATGCATATCCCAACCATAAAAGCAAGTATGCATGCATTAGTCTGTAGCACAAACCAGTTGTTAAGACTCGAATATTAGACTGTACTCAGAGGTTGTGGGTTCAAATACCACAATTCACAGCTATACAATATACAATATTGTTATTTCAGCAATAATATTTATATTAAATCAAAAACATTATACCAGTGGCACAAATGGCCTGCTGTAAATTGCAATCTGTATAATTGGAATACACATATGTGCAATATATGCACATTTCAAGGGTTACTTTCAGCAATCTGTAGTATAGTATGTATCTGTTAGGAGGTATACTTAAATGTAATACTTAAGATAAAAAAGTTCGATAATTGTAGTAATGCATTGTATGTCACATATGATGGTACTATTTTTATCTCTTTTGTTCTCTCAGCCCAACCCTTATCTCTCTTTCTTATTTTCTGTTATGTGTCATCAACATTTCTCCATGTCATCCAAGTGTACCACATCAGTAAACATTCCACAGCACAGCCAGGTAGGACAGCCCCAGTGGATCAGCCTGGCCACACTCCACTGGCTCCAACACCAATGCCCAGCCTGTTTGGGACCCAACTTGACACCACTGCGTCTGCTGCCACTGAACTACCTGCACCCTCAGGTAGTCCTAGCCTGGAAGGTCGTGCAGTGGTACCCTCCAGGAACAGTGGTGAAGGCGGTGCCAAGGTTGGTGCTTAGGGTCATGTGCCACACCATTGATGTACACCTATGCTGGGTGAAGAGGCTGCTCTCCTTCATGTTCCATAGGAAGAGGAGAAGGTGATGCCAAGCACTCCAGCCACTAGCTGTAAGGTGACAGTGATGATAGTCCAGTGGGTAAGGACTTGATTCTCACTATCTCCAAGCTTGATGGGAATGGGCCTATGTTGTCCCTTTGCTCACCCCACTCATGATGTCTCCCAGCATTTTGTGTCCACCAATGTCCCTGTATCTTGCCTTGTTTGTCTTGTATGTTTGCAATTGCTTCCTCACCTAACCTACTGACCTGACCCAGACGTATCTATGTCCCTTCCCCAACATTCCTATTTTATTCAATAAAAAAAAAAAAAAATCATCTCATATATATCTCTCCATTTCACACACCTGTCTTCTTGACACAATTGATTTGGTCCAATTGGCTATACACACAAACAAACTGGTGAAATAAGCACAAAACAATGTAAAACCAAGACAAAACCAATCCAAAAGCCAAGTAGTAAAACACGAAAACAGTTTTAATATGAAGCGCTTTTCATCACTGTTTATACAGTGACTTCATCAGATCTGATGAAGTCACTGTATAAACAGTGACAAAAAGCACTTCATATTAAAACTGTTTTTGTGTTTTACTACTGGGCTTTTCAATTGGCTATACAGCATGATTGCCTTGTGGTCACTCCTCTTTTTGGAAGCGACAGTCCAAATTCAGTTAATAATCTTCACATATTTCAGTTTACATTGTTAAAGAAATGGATAGCTATGGTTCCTTTCTACCTCCATCCTGCACATTCCTGTACTGCTTTCTCTTTGTTCTTCCTGCTGCTTGGTCCCCATTTCACCACTTTCCTATCTACCCCATTTTAACACCTTTAATCTGGTCAAATATTAGAATCACACACAACACACATAAGTAGCAGAAAACAATGGATCGCTTCACCTTTTGGGCTGTATGAGTGGAGGTGCACATCGCTCACCAATGAGCAACGATGGTGTGCGGTGGCAAAATGCTGCAGTTACCTCCACAGAATGCCACTTAACCCCTCTGCATTATGCCAACACACAGCAACACATGCTATAAAGAATTCATGTCATTGCATTATCAATGTTTATTAACAAGTATTTAGAAGTATTAGATATACCTGAATTTGAACCCAGTATCATATGGGGTCAAAAACATATGTGTCAATGCATTTACACCTGATGCCACAGAGTCAGTTAAGCAGTAAGGTGTGTTTCATAGGCTCAATACTAACTCTCAGACTTTAGCAAACTGTCTCACATTTGCAGACTGCTTAGCTATACACAAACACTAATAGTACTGGAAATGTGTATTTCACATGCTCAAACATTTCGCCAACTGTCACGCAAACCCACTGCTCACCTCGCTATGGAAATGCAAATATTAAAGTCAAAGTCAAAAGTCAAAGTCAAAGTAAACTTTATTGTCATTCAGAAAATGCACAAGTGCAAAAACTGAACAAAATTCTGTGTCTCAGGACTCGATGTGCAGACAACATAGAGACTATTTTCACAGACATTTACACAAACTGTATATCACCTATTACATCATGGACATGCAGGTAGACAGACTAATATTGCACATAATTAGAAACACATTTTAACACTTTTCAAAGTGAACAATTACTTGCATGAGACTTTAGTATTGCACAGGTACTTGGTTAAGAAATTGCACCGATCTTTGTACAGAAAGAGACATTTGAGTATTGCAGTGTGAACATTACAGTATTACACTATGGACATTAAGTATTGCACTATAGTTAATTTACAAAGTTGCAACATGTATTGCACTGAAAGAAGAGATATTGTACTGCATTGCTACTGCCCTAGGTGGTCTATAAGTTATAGTCATGGTGAATATTGCACTAAGTATTAGATGAGACTGGTAACCAGATTAACACACTGAGACAGTTTATATTGACCCAGGTGGACATCATGGAGGCTAGTCGTTACTAGAGTTCAGCAGCCTGATGACATTAGGGAAGAAGCTGTTCCTGAATCTCGTAGTTCTGCAACGTATACTTCAGAAGTACCTTTTTCTCTGGCCCTGCTGAGACATCTAAGTACAGGTTGTGGACAGGTGGTAAGGTGGTCTTAATGATCCTCTCTGCTGTCTTCACCACTCTCTGAAGGGATTTATGCTCAGAGATAGAGCAGCTTCCATAGCATACTACGAGGTTGTTCATCAGGATGCTTTCTATAGTACCTCTGTAAAACGTAGTGAGAACTGTCAATGAGAGATTCGCTCTTTACAGCCTTCTTAAAAAGTGCAATCTCTGGTGCGCTTTCTTGACTGTGCCCTCCCAGAAACTTTGCACTTCTCACACATTCCACTGTTTCCCCATTGATGGCGAGGGGAGAATGTTCCTTGCGATTTTTCCTGTAGTCCACAATTATCTCTTTTGTCTTGTTCACATTTAGTGCTAAGTTGTTATTTACACACCAGGTAATCAGTTGTTCCACCTCATCTCTATATGCTGTTTCATCCTCATTATGGATGAGGCCCACCACCGTTGTGTTATCAGCAAACTTGATGATGTGATTTGTATTGTACCTGGCTGTACAATCATGTGTTAACAGGGTGAACAGCAAAGGACTTAGTACACATCCTTGTGGAACTCCAATGTTAAGACCAATGCTATCAGAGGAGTTATTTTCTGCACACACTTTCAGAGGTCTGTCTGTGAGAAAGTCAAGAATCCAGTCACAAAGTGGACCGCTGATGCCTAGTTGGAGTAGCTTCATTACCAGATGATGAGGGATGACCGTATTTAAAGCAGAGCTAAATTCAATGAATAGTACCCTTGCGTAGGGGGGTTTATTCTCAAGGTGTTCCAATGATAGTTGGAGTACTAATGGCATCTGCCATAGAGCAGATTGCTCAGTAAGCAAACTGCAGAAGGTCAAGATCAGCAGGAAGCCCAGACATTATGACATCCGTGGGCAGCCTTTCAAAGCACTTAATCACCGTGGCGGTGAGGGCTAGAGGGCGGTAGTCATTTAGACAAGATGGTGGAAACTTCTTTAGTAACAGAATGATTGTTGTTATGTTTTATTATTATATAGTACTGATGTTTACAGTTCATTTCCTGTCTATGACATGAAATTGCATGTGGAAACATAACAAACTAAAGGCACTAACTAACAATATGTCACATATTTACAATACACCCACGTGTTGCCTACCCCCAAGCACTGCAACCCTGGTGTCTCAGTACTTTTTCCATACAGGCATATATTATCTACACTACAGAAATTAATATCAAATGTCGTGTGATATGCAATGCATATCAATTTAACATGCAGAAATAGAAATATTGACCTATCAGACTAAAAAGCCTTAGCTTCAAGGCTAGGGAAGGAATCAGCAATGACCTTATCCACAGGGACTGCCAAACTCCAAGAGCCAAAAATTCACAAAGGCACAGGACTGCCACGAGCTGGAATCAACAATTTATTTAGCGCTTTTGTCAGTTGTGAACATACCTCCCAACTGTCCCGAATTACTTGGTTTTTACCGAGTTTTGGGGTCCAATTAATGGGGTGCCACGATCCCCGAGTGGCACCCCTTCATTTCCAATTTTATTTCTTTATATTTTGCACTTTTTCATTTTTCGCGCTTTAGCTGACATCATCGATGACGTCAGCTCATCAGGGCTACCACCAGCCTGTCGGAATTGAGCTTGCAACGCATGTATTTACGGGTTTCCAGATGTGTTTCAAATGCTTTGTGAGCGGGAACGGATTTAGAAGGCTCGCCTGTCGCTTTGCAAGGATTTATGTTATTTAGAAGCTCTGGCTGCTGTATTTAGAAGGCTCGCTCCTCCTGGCTGAAGGATTTATTTTATTTGGAAGCTCACCTGGCTGTTAGCTGAATGTTTTAGAAGCTCTGGCTGTGTGGAACGGATTTAGACTGCTCGCCTGTCACTTCGGCAAGGATTTATTTTATTTAGAAGCTCTGGCTGTATTTAGAAGGTTCGGTCCTCTTGGCTGTTTCAGATCTGGTTAAATGGGAAGGATTTATCTGAACAGAAAGAAGTAAGTTGAATGCAGTAGTAGGGTGTGTGTGTGTGTGTGTGTGTGTGTGTGTGTGTGTGTGTGTGTGTGTGTGTGTGTGTGTGTGTGTGAGGGTGGTGTGTGCCTTTTCATTTTGTTGAAGGTGCCTGTGTTATTTAGTTCTGCAGTACAACAGGGTGTTCAGGTGAGCAGTTGTACAATGAACTTAACTGGGTGATTCTCAGTCATGTAAATTCTATTTCATGTGATATAGTTGTACAAACTACTTAACTAGGTGATTCTCAGTCATGAAAATTCTATTTTATGTGATCCGGGGCTATGCATTTTGTACATGAATATGAAGTGTATTAAATTGGAGAGGTGTAACTCACCCTATCTAAGCAGAGTAGATTGTACTTCAGAGCAGCATGACTACAAATTACACTCAGGCTTAAAATCACTTCCCCCATTCCCACTTGTATATGTCCCTGCCTTATGGCACCATTGGCTATACCCAGTTGACCTATTCATTTGATGGGGCATGGAATGGACATCCCTGGCCTAAGCAAAAGCCCTATAGTCCAAGAAGTGTGCTGTATTATACAAGGAATATAATTTAAAGTCAGGAAGGTGTATCAAAGAAAACATGTATGTTTCTTGTTTTGTGTGCAAGGGGCCAGTGATTTGAAAACAGTATCCACCACTGACCAAATGCCTTTTCTTTGAATTTGGTGTGGGTTTCAATGCTGTTTCAATGAATGTGAGTTTCAAGGGCAGAGACGTTTTAATGCCAAGTCTATTTTTGTTGTGAGACAGTGTTGTTTTGTTTAGCAGATGTCTATTGTTTATGCATTGGGCTGTAAAATGTAAAAATAAAATCCAAATAATCACTGTATTAGTAAAGCAGTATGCACACATTGGTGTTTATGGTAAATGGATGAAATAGCCAAGTAATGGGACATTGGAATGGCTGCAGGGGGACTCTGGTGCCATATTTTGGTTGTCTGTTCTTCAGTTTGCATTTGAAAGTTGGTATCCAACAATCCTATTGGAGTGAGTGAGGTTACGTAATTATGTATGCAAGTTTTATGTTAATCAGCGTACAGATTTGTACCTATTTTTCATGGGCCTTGTCCAGATTTTTGATGTTTCCAGGTTGAGTGGTGTGGTTGTGAACTATGACTTCTTCAGAATAAATGCAGTAAAAAAAAACTCACACACACACACACATATATATATATATATATATATATATATATATATATATATATATATATATATATATATATTTATAACCCCACCCTAACCTTAATTAATTAATTAGAAAAGTTGCCATTAGTTTTTAAAGTGCCAACACTCATAATAAAAATATTCACATGTGAAACAGTACATCATGTAACACAACTTCCTATGCTTCTATTATAATACATATATATTCATATATATATAAAAAAAATCTATTATGTCCTAAATATATAATAAAACTATGATATAGTAACCCTAAAATATCTAACATAAAATTAGAAATAAAACTCTGATTTGAGTTTTAAAAAACTAACAATATAACTTCATTTAAACCTGGGGAGTTCACTGCATTGACCCTCAATTGCCACAGCAATTCTTTATACTCTAAAAAGGTGTCACTGGGTCCCCCTCTATCATCCAAAACTACATGTTCTAGTACATGGAACTTAAAATTATGTTCAGGAAACTGAAAGAGGTGTTTTGCTAAAGCATTTTTATTGTTACCTCTCCCTATATCATAAGTGTGCTGGTAGATGCGTGTCTCATTGCTCCCTTTGGCAAGAAAGTACACCTGCTAATTATACATAGCACCTCTCTAAGCTCAAACACAGTGTTGCAAGACTTGGGAACACGTTGATAGCAATCTACACTTCAATCACTATATGTCCATAGTGGTCAGACAGACATTTTACATTCCTCATGTCAAAATAAGCCATTGCATCCAAGACCAGGGAGGTCATAGCTCTGCCATACTCTACTCTTATCAGACCACTAATTCAGTACACTGCTCTTTTCTGTCTCCACCTCACCAGACACCTGCAGCAACTGGAGAAAACAGAGGTTTGTGATCAGGAGAATCCAGGGTCTCCAAAACATGACATATATGGAAAGACTGAAATACCTGTCAATGAACTCAGTATCAGGTAGGCTGCAGAGATGTGACCTATGCCTAGCCTACATAGCAGTGTCAGACTCTGCCCTACTGGAAATGCTTGGCATCTTTAAATCAAATAGGATGAGAATAACTTGCTCCAGGGATCTCAGCCTAGCCTGTGACATAAACAGAACATGCTGGGGAGACCGATATATCTCCCAGCGATTGCCACTCCTCTGTAATAGGCTCCCACTGCATGTGAAGTAGTGCTCCTCAAGTACCCTATTCAGGCGCAACCTTGACAACTGCATGGATGATTGTAAATTGACCACTAGGCTGATAATTATGTCCCTCAAGGGCAGGGCCAGTCGGTGCTGATCATAAAAAATGCTCTGCTAACAAAGATCATCTATGTTCAATAGGTATACTTATGGTTTTATATGGCAAGGCTTGTAAACACCCTAGGGCCATTATGCTAATAACCTCCTAAGAACCTATGAAGCTATGAACCTATGCAGGCCTCCCGACATCTTTTCTCCAACATGGCCTGATGATGTCATCCACTAAAAGTTGATCTTATAAAAGTCAGATGTGCTGTAGTGCTTGTGTAAAGTACTGAGTTCTGTAGTTTGTGTACTTAGATAGATAGAGGTTCTGTTGTCACTGCAGTCAACTGTGTGTGTGTGTGTGTGTGTGTGTGTGTGTGTGTGTGTGTGTGTGTGTGTGTGTGCATGTGTGTGTATTTGTGTCTAGACAGAAGAGCAGAAATGCATATCCTACAGTTACTACTCCAATGCAATGGATTGACAGTATTTTGATAGTTGCACATGCCTACACATCCATTTCATGAAGGCCTCCCAACATCTTCTCACCAACATGGCCTCCTGATGTCATTCACTATAAGTTGACCTGCAGGCTTGTAAAAGTCAGACTTGTGCAATGGAGCTTGCATAAACTACTGAGTTATGTAGTCTGTGTACTTAGATAGGTAGGGAGTCTATTCTCACTGCAGTCAACTGGGTTTTTGTGCATGTGTTTGTGCTCTTGCTTGACATTACAAAGAGACTTTTACACCAGCATGTGGGACACTGTTATTTCCATACTGCTGATGCCATCAGCTATATCTGATTTGTGGATATGCACTATTCCCACCAGGGTAGGGTCACAGACTGGTCTGGAGGCCAGGCAGAAGTCACTTCATCCTATATGATACAAATTACAGTGACATGGCTTTCAGTCTATCCACATACATTATGGCAGGATGTGCAGGCCCTGTGTTTTTTTTATGAAAACCCCCTGAAGTCTCTCCAGCTGCTGCATGTGTCTGCTGAGGTACATGCAAAAGAGAGCATTGTACTCTATTAGTGTTCTGATTAGGTTCAAGTACAGTGTTGTCATACAGTCCTAAGATCTGAATATGATGGTATAATTTATGATGTGCACAGCATAGGCTTTAAATATCAGTGTAGACACTTGGTGGCTGAAGTTCAGATTGCTATCTACGTGTGTTTCCAGTGCTTGTATCACTGCATGTCAGCATAGCAGGCCTGTTGTCAATGCTGTCATTAATATGGAATTCCACTTTTCAGAAGGACAAAATAAAGACAAATCTGAATTTATTTGTAGATCATGTGGCTTTGTCATCAATAATTTGTCTATGTTAACCCCTCATGTAATATGTTATCATCATGGGTAGGCTCAATGATTGCACCCAATAAGCAAGAATCAGAAACTTGGTAAGCCAAAGGCCATATACTTTAGCTTGAACTGTCCAGAAATAGAGTTCAAACAGTAAAGGGGCAAGCACAGATCCCTTGGGTACACCAATGGCGACAGCTCTACTGGTACAGGTAGATTCATCAACTATCACAAGATGAGTTCGGTCAGCGAGCCAGTTGGTTATACATTTAGTGACATAAGGGTTAATCCCCAGCTGTGAGAGTTTCACAGTGATACCTGCATGGGGGATTGTGTCAAAACCCCAGACCAGATCAAGATAGGCAGTATACACTGTCTTACCTTAATCTGGGCCTATCACACAGAATCAATGGGCTGTGATAACATCACAGACTCAGCACATACATCTCCCTGATACAGCTGAATACACACTTCACCATCCCCTCCACATGGGATTTGTTCCTGTACAAGGGTGTACATCTATATGCATCCATCTGTGTTGGGAGGCAGCACCAATGCATGCATGTATAGACACATACTGCCTTTCATCAGCTGTGAGATAGACCAACATGTCATCATGGACCTTTTCAAAATGGACACTAGTAATATCCCAGCTGTGTGCAACAGAACTGTATGAGTTGTTAATGTTACATCATGTCTGTTACATCTGATAGATGTGCTCAAAGAGGTCATCGAGGGCATGCATGACGACAACACTATCTTTCTATGGAACTTGAACAGGCCAAGTCATATGACACAAATCCACACTGAGCTATTCAATCAACACTGTCAGATGTCACCATAGACAGCTATATCACCAAGTGGGTAGACCAGTGTAACACATATGTGGCATTTTACAATGTTGAAATGTGTGAAGTGACCTATATATTAGGTTCAGTGATCAGGTCCATACATCAGGGCTGGCTGCTAAGCCCCTTCCTGTCCATTATTTAAGTGATGGACTTTACTGATGACATACATTTCCTGGGTCCAAACAGCTGCCTGAAGGACTACAATCATTAACTCCAACTGTGATATTAGTATAATACAGACAATATCAAAACTTACCAAGGATTGCCATGACAACACCTGCAATGACAGGAAAACATGGGAGGATTTTTTACACAACCCAAGCATTATTTATTTATTTATTTATTTTACATTTGTTGACCGGGCTAGTCTAACTGGATACATGTCCATTTTCAGTAAAGGCCCGGGGAGAAAATCTCCAAGCATTAGCAGTGACAAAGATTACAATATACAGTAATAGTCAAAATAAATTACAGGACATTGTTACATTGAGGTTGAGATAAGGTATACAGAGTCCTTAGTAGGTTAAAACTAAGATCAAATACTGAGAGCAATCATTTGAGAGAGAGCAATCAAAAAAGAAAAAAAAATATTGAATTGTAAAAATTTCTTATATATATATATTTTTTTACAGGTATGTGACATAGAACACTGGAGTATAGAAGTGTAAGGAGAACAAAAAAGGGGAAAAGATAACAGTCAGGGTATATCAGTCAGGGTTAGAATAGGGACAAAGGCAGTGAGTTTTACAATATACTTTAAGATGCTTTTTAAAGAGATGAGTGGAAGCAAGAGATGAAAGTTCACTAGGAAGCTGGTTCCAGCTTTTTCCTACTGTGTTGCGAAAAGTGAGTCCCCAGGTTTGTTGTTAGATTTAATAGTGGAGACTAGAATCTTGTTAGCTGAGCGTAGAGTTGCAAGATTTTTGTAGGGGGTAATCAGATTAGTAAGGATTGGGGTATTATTAGGGTGATAAAGGATCTTTTGGGTGATAAGTTGTTGACAAAGTAGTAGGTTCTGCAGTTCTAACCATCCCAGTTGTTTGAGGTTGTGACAGTTTTGAGTTCTGAAAGGGGTGCCAGTGGCAAATCTGGCTATGTTATTATAACTGGTAGAAAGTTTGGTGAGGTTGTTTCTAGATAGGTTGGTATATATCGCAGAAGCATAGAACAGGGTAGAGATCAGGTGAGTCTGGGCAATAGTGATTCTGGCTGAAGGGGTAAGGAAGGGTTTGATTCTGTAAAGGGTGCCTAGTTTTTTGTTGACAGACTTAATTGTAGAATTAATGTGGTCATCATAGCTAATGTTGTTATCAATTGTTACTCCCAGTAGACGGGTTGTAGTGTCAGGGTATATGTTAGTTCCATTGTTAGAGGTTACTGTGAAGTGTAGATGAGGTGACTTATGAGTAGGAGCAAAGAGCAATAGCTTTGTTTTTTGGGGTTTAAAAGGGTGTTGCATAAACCAATTTTCACCACTGTTAAATACTGTTTGAGTCAGGGACTGGAGAGAGGTTATGGACTTGGCTGAACAAATTAAAGTTGAGTCATCTGCATATTGTATGCAGGTGGCTTGAGGAATTTTGGTATGTAGATCATTCATAAACAATGAAAAGAGAAGGGGTCCTAATATAGAGGCTTGTGGTACTCGAATGTTTACAGGGACGGAAGTAGAAAGATTATTATCCCAAAGTACTGCTTGCTGTTTGTTTTCAAGATAGGATTTAATCCAATGTAGTGCTTGTGTGTCGAGTGATTGGGCTTTTAGTATGTCAATAAGCATTTTATGGTTCACCATATCGAAGGCTTTCGAAAGGTCAATGAATAGTGCAGAGGAGAAAGCATTACTGTTACGATTTTTGTTTATGGAGTCAGAAAAGGATAGCAGGGCAGTTGTTGTGCTATGGAATGGCCAAAAAGCATGCTGGCAGTCGGCAAGTAAATTGTTATGGAGAAGGTGGGCAAGTAGTTGTTTGTGTATACACTTTTCCATTATTTTAGCTATTGGAGAGAGTAAGGCAATAGGCCAAAAGTTGGAGAGCTTGGTAGATGATCCAGCTTTGTGTAGAGGGATGATGTGAGATACTTTCCATATGGAAGGGATTTTGCTTTCTAAAATTGTTCTATTTATAAGGATGGAGATGGGATAGGCAATTTCTTAAGCAGCAATTTGCAGGAATTCTGCTGGAAGACAGTCAGCAGAAGGGGTGCATGGTTTAAGTTTTTGAAGGAGGTTGCAAATGAGGGATCTGGGTACAGGTTGAATATGAAAGGTTGGAGTTGGAGTATTATTGGTATTTAATGGTGGAGTGGTGATGGGTGGTAAAGTATTAGCTAGGGTTAGAATGGCTTCTGTAAAATAGTTATTAAAGGCATCAGGTATCTGGTTAGAGTTATTATGGTTAAATCCTGAAGGGGCAGGAGATTTAGAGTGCCCTGGATTAAGAAGTTTGTTAATGCCTGTCCAGAATTGTTGTGGTTTTTGTTGGTGGGTTTGTTGAAGGTAAAGGTAATAGTCTTTTTTGGCTCTGAGAATGTCTTTCTTGAAGGAATTTCTTAATTGTTTAAAGTAAAAGTGATCTGATGGACTTATGGAGGCTCTTCATTTGGCCCAAATTTTATTTCTGAGGAGGATCTTTTGCCTAGTATGTTTTGTAAGCCAGTGGGCAATTTTGGTTCTTATTCAGGAAGAGCAAATGGGGGTGTGGTAATATAGGATTTGAAGGTATCTAGTATTAAAGTAGGTCACTACTCCATCAAGTTGAAGATGAGACATAGGTGACCAGTCACATGCTTTCAGTTCATTTTGGAAGCTGTCTGGAATAAAGATTTTTTTGGAGTGGGAGGATTTAAAATTATTAGTATTAGGGCTGTGAATTATTTGTTTAATGATATAGGTTAGCATATAGTCACTGATATCGTCGGGAAGGGTTCCTGGTTTATAAGTATCAAGATGGCTGTTGAGAAGGATCCAGTCTAGGGTGGTTTCCTTGTTGCTTGGCTTATGGATTCTAGTAGGGGTGGTTATTATCTGTGAGAAACTGTGAAGATGTATGTGATTAGTAGGACTAGGGGAACTAAAGGTTGCCCAGTCTATATTAAAGTCTTCTAATACAATGGTTTCCTGAGGTAGGTGGGTAGATAGGTAACTAAGCATGATTTCAAGTGTATTAATATTATTTTCAGGAGGGAGATATGTGCAAATTAGATAGATAGATTTGGAGTTATTGATTTGTAGCTTGGCAGTAAGGGTTTCTGCATTAGTATATGAGGGTAGTGGCACATTGAAGGATGACAATTGGAGTTCAGATTTATCAAAATGGCTACTCCTCCACCCTTTTTAATTTTGTGGTCATATCCTAGGATATTATATCCAGGAGGGGTAATCTCCTGGTCCAGAGTAGAGGGTTTTAGTCATGTTTCTGTAATACAGAGAATGTCAAATGAGTGCACCTCTAATAGTGCATGTAGGTGGGCAATTTTATTGTTAATACTGCGGATGTTAAGGTGAGCTATCAGGAGGGAGTTAGATGGTCTATTAGGGTTAGTAATAGTAGGAAATGTTAGATTGTGTGGGTTATTGGGAGTATTAGTATTGGGACTAGGGTTTGGATGAATATCACCATCTAATAGGGGGTGTTGTAGAGGATATTGCACAAACTTAAGGATTTTGTAGTAATTGATTTGAGTTTTTTTGACAGGGAAGTAAGTAGCATGGTTAGATCTATGGTACTTTGGAAGTATGTAGATAAAGGTGGCAGTTATGTAACTATGTTTAAGTGAGTTTATGTGAAAAAGAGGTAGAGTGTGTTGGTAGGGGTGGTGTTGCTCAGGAAGAGAAGAATGTTCAAAGAAGGTTAGTGTGTATGGAATTGTAAGAGAAGCAAGAGATGTAGTTAAGAGTAGTAGGTTTGTGATTAAAGAATTGTATGTTGGGTCCATTAGGATGTGTAGAAGAGGAGTTAGAATACGTTGGGGGTGGTAGAGGTGGATAGGAATAAAGGTGGGAGAAGGAGAAAGTGTTATATGAGATGAGGTAGCTTGAGGGAAGAAGTGACCAATAAACTGAATAAAAGGTGGTTATAAGAGTAAAGCTGCAAACTATAGCAATACAGGGTAAGGTGTGGAAAGGTTAGGGAGTAGACCTAAAAGGTAAATTGGCTTAATTAAAAATTTGTTGAGGTAGGGGGTGTGTTTGTTAAGTGGAAGTAGTATGTGATAGGGTGATAATGGGAGGGGGTGTGGCAATGGAAGTATAAAGCTAGGACCAATGGGGTGGGTGGAAATTGGGGATAGGGTAGGGGAGCGGAGTAAGCCCGCAGGGTGAATAGAGCGGGTTAGAGCAGCTATATGAAAGATTTTCCAGAGACAATCAGAGAGGAGGAGATTCCTGAGGCAGAGAAAGTGGTCACAGGTAAGGAGAATGAGGTGAAGCAGTGAAAAGTTAAGATAGGATATTGGAGTGGGAACAATAAAAGAATTAGAAAAACAGCTAGGAGGAGGGAAAAGAGATGCTAGGGGCAGTGAGATAACACAGGAAGGTTGGTAGCTAGTCAAGGGGTGAAAAACTGATAAGGAAAGTAGAAAATGAGACTGATAAGGAAATTTAGAAAGAGAAACTAGCTAAGTAGGGGAAAAGCTTTCGCACAAGGCTGGATTACAACGCCCCTAGTGGGCAGAGAGTAGAATACAGTGTCTGTAATAGAGATAGCAGTTAGACGTGGCTCAGAAAGAGGAGTCAAGGAGGGGGAAAGCAGATGGTGCTAGGACAGAGAGGAGTCTGGCTGCTGGCTTCTTGACTTAGTGGCTAAAATTTATACTAAGCTAGGTACATTGTACTTTGCAAAGAACAGCCTAAGTTTAATAACAGGTGCAGTATGAATATAACAGATCAACTATAATGTTTAGGTCCAGGGTGGAACATACTTTCTTGATCTGTTTAAAACAGGGAATTATATGCCACAACAGCAAAGATTTGATGGCCAGTCGTTGGGATGGTTGAAGGTAAAAATTAAAGGGTGCTTAATGACCAGGCAGGTCCTTTCGTGCAGGATAGGAGGAAAAGAGTTTCCTGATCTGTTTAAAACAGGATATTATACACCACAACAGCAAAGATTTGTTGGCCAGTCGTTGGGATGGTTGAAGGTAGAAATTAAAGCATCCTTAATGACCAGGCAGGTCCTTTCATGCAGGATAGGAGGAAAAGAGCTAGGAGGTGTAGAAATATAAGGTATACATTAGGTGTGAAGGCTAAAAAAAAATACTAGCGGTACTATTAAGGCAATTAAGGTAAAGACAGTGCAGACAGCGTTATATAATATGTAAGGTTACAAAAAACACAATCTTAAAGTAGTACTTCCAGATGGCTACCGAGACAAAGTCTAAGCAATTCATATATTGAGCAAGCACAAGGGAATTGGATAGATACTGTTTAAAATTACAATAAGTAAAAGGTAAGCAAAAAAAATAAAAATGCCTGACTTGTGATGGCATAAAACTAATTAGAATTACAAAATGCAAACTATATAACATTCAGTTAATCACAGTAGCTTATTATTAGGTAAACTACTACTTAGGGCAAGATAACTAATTCAATAATTACTGGTCTAGTACCTTGAGTGATGTGCAGGTAACAGCCACACAGAGGTTAGCCAAAAGAACATTCACTTAACAGCAGTTAATGTGTAGATCTAATAAAGGAAGAAAGAGCATCTGAAAGCAACTCAGCAAACTTTGAATCTGGGAGGGAGGGTAATGCCTTTCTGGATGCCTGCACAAGGAGAAAGAAGTCCTTATTTACAGGGCAATTGCGGATACAAAGTATGGCTAATGTGGTATTAAACGATCATGCAGCAACAACTGTGTGGTCAGGACTATAAACAGGGTGTTTATACTGTTGATCGCTAAAAACAACTAAGCAGCCCAACCCACCAAAACAGATAGCCGGAAGATCACCACTTGAACATAACAAGTCAATCAGGCATCGGTGGTAGTAAGCAGGCACATTATCAACAAATAAGGCAATTAAATCGGTCACTCTGAGAGAAAATGGAGTCAGAGGCCAGACAAGCCTTGGATTAAGATGAATGCTAACTGAAATTAAATAAAATGCTCTCACAGGAGAGTGTACTGCAAGGCAGAGTACCCCAGCAGTTAATTAAGCACTCTGGTAAGAGGTTCAGTTAAATTCTATTTCTTTTCCAGCAGGGAAACAAAACAATAGGAATGCTAACTGATATTAAATAAAATGCTATTGCAGGATAGCGTACTTCAAGGCAGATTCAGTTAGGAGCTAATTAAGCATTCCGGTAGGAGGTTCACTTGAATTCTATTTCCTTTCCAGCAGGGAAACAGATCAATAGGAACGCTGACTGAAATTGAATCAAACGCTATCGCAGGATAGAGTACATCAAGGCAGATTCAGTTAAATTCTATTTCTTTTTTAGCAGGACCAAGAAAAATATGAACGCTAACTGTTATTAAATAAAACACTATCACAGGATAGCGTACTTCAAGGCAGAGTACCCCAGGAGCTAAATAGGCTCTCAGATAAGTGGTTCAGTTAAACATTATTCCTATTACAGCAGGGAACAAGGAAGATGAAACGCTGACTAAAATTAAACAAAAACGCTCTTGCAGGTTAGCGTACTTTAAGGTAGAGTACCCCAGGAGCTGATTAGGCAGTCTGAGAAGAGGTTCTGTTAAGCTATATTTCTTTTTCATCAGTGAGCAAAGATGATTACAGATGCATTGTGGTGAGGGAGCATCAGTTGTAGGATTAGCAAATAAGCTTAGGCAAGAACGCTTACAATAGTATCTACGCTAGATTGTGCAAAAACCACATAAAATCCAACAAAATGCTTGCGAATAGACTGCACTCTAAGTATAGACCCAGCATTTTAAACACTCACCTCAACTGACAAACGCTAGCATAACTAGCAGATAACAGCCACCACGGGCAGAGCAGCGCTTGAAAACGCTCAGAGCAGCAATTAAAAAAGTCCACGTGGGAGGCACCTTACTTCCAGGTAGCTGTTTAGTACTCCTGCAACCCTCTTTCACTAATTATCATAAGGACACTGTTTAAACATTCACCTGAGCAAAAACATATAATCCTTGGCAATAAACACTCTATAAATACCTGCATTGGCTAGTAATAGTGCATAAACACATGATGCATAAGCTGCAGTAAACTCCTAACAGAACACAACTAAACAAAACACTTTACAAGTTCTTTGGAGCTAGAATATTTACCAATTACTGGTAATTAATGTGATAGGCAACTAATAACAATTTACTGCAAAATAAAGCAGGCAAAAAGTTGTGCAGTTGTCGTACTTACAATAGAGCCAATCCTCTGGGGTCAGGGACACACAGCAGCCAGGGCAGGTACAAGGATAATAAAGATGGTGCCACAATGGACTTCCCCCCCTATATGCCTTTGTGGCAGGAATGTGAGGTGGGAGGGGGAGGAGACAGAGAAGGCAAGGGCAGGTAGATAAGGGAGGGATAAGAAACCATGTAAAAGTATCAGGAGAGTTAGGTTACTCAGAAGCAGCTGCGGCCTTAGGTCAACTGGTGCCCTAGGCAAAAGGGCACCATGGCTCCCTCCACCACACCACCCGGTGCCCCCATCCTGGTCTACCTACACTAAATAAACACTGCAAAAGTGCTCCTGCAATAGTGGCGCCCTAGGCAGCTGCCTAGTTGGCCTATGCCTAAAGCCGGCTATGCTCAGAAGTACTCTTTAACAAGTAAAGTATAAAAGATAAAGATAAGGGGCTAAGTATTAGGTGAGAGTGTAATAGAGTTGTGAAAAAAGGGGTAGGGGAGGATATAGAGAAAATAGAGTTCCAAGTAAGTAAGACGGCTGGGGAGGGTAAGAGCAGCTATGTGAAAGCTTTTCCAGAGACAATCGGAGAGGAGGAGTTTCCTGAGGCAGAGAAAGTGGTCACAGGTAAGTAGAATGTGGTGAAGCAGTGAAAAGTTAAGATAGGATATTCTAGTGGGAACAATAAAATAATGAGAAAAACAGCTAGGAGGAGGGAAAAGAGATGCTAGGGGCAGTGAGATAACACAGAAAGGTTAGTAGCTAGTCAAGGGGTGAAAAACTGATAAGGAAAGTAGAAAATGAGACTGATAAGGATATTTAGAAAGAGAAACTATGTAAAGTAGGGGAAAAGCTTTCGCACAAGGCTGGATTAGAGAGCACCAATAGTGGGCAGAGTGTAGAATACAGTGTCTGTAATAGAGATAGCAGTTAGAGGTGGCTCAGAAAGAATAGTCAGGGAGATGGAAAAGCAGATGGTGCTAGGACAGAGAGGAGTCTGGCTGCTGGCTTCCTGACTCAGTGGTTAAAATTTATACTAAGCTAGGTACATTGTACTTTGCAAAGAAAAGCCTAAGTTTAGTAACAGGTGGAGTATGAATATAACAGATCAACTATAATGTTTAGGACCCGGGTGGAACATAATTTCTCGATCTGTTTAAAACAGGGAATTATACGCCACAACAGCAGACATTTGTTGGCCAGTCGTTGGGATGGTTGAAGGTAGAAATTAAAGGGTCCTTAATGACCAGGCAGGTCCTTTCAAGTAGGACAGGAGGAAAAGAGTTTCTTGATCTGTTTAAAATAGGGAATTATACTCCACAACAGCAGACATTTGTTGGCCAGTCGTTGGGATGGTTGAAGGTAGAAATTAAAGGGTACTTAATGACCAGGCAGGTCCTTTCCTGCAGGATAGGAGGAAAAGAGTTTCTTGATCTGTTTAAAACAGGGAATTATACGCCACAACAGCAGACATTTGTTGGCCAATCATTGGGATGGTTGAAGGTAGGAATTAAAGGGTCCTTAATGACCAGGCAGGTCCTTTCATGCAGGATAGGATGAAAAGAGTTTCTTTATCTATTTAAAACAGGGAATTATACGCCACAACAGCAGACATTTGTTGGCCAGTCGTTGGGATGGTTGAAGGTAGAAATTAAAGGGTCCTTAATGACCAGGCAGGTCCTTTCATGCAGGATAGGAGAAAAAGAGTTTCTTGATCTGTTTAAAACAGGGAATTATGCGCCACAACAGCAGACATTTGTTGGCCAGTCATTGGGATGGCTGAATGTAGAAATTAAAGGGCCCTTAATGACCAGGCAGATCCTTTTGTGCAGGATAGGAGGAAAAGAGTTTCTTGATCTGTTTAAAACAGGGAATTATATGCTACTACAGCAGAGATTTTTTGGCCAGTCGTTGGGATGGTTGAAAGTAGAAATTAAAGGGTCCTTAATGACCAGGCAGGTCCTTTCAAGCAGGATAGGAGTAAAAGAGTTTCTTGATCTGTTTAAAACAGGGAATTATACTCCACAACAGCAGACATTTGTTGGCCAGTCGTTGGGATGGTTGAAGGTAGAAATTAAAGGGTCCTTAATGACCAGGAAGGGTCCTTTCATGCAGGATCAGAGGAAAAGAGCTAGGAGGAGTAGAAAGATAAGGTATACATTAGGTGTGAAGGCTACAAAAAAAAATACTAGTGGTACTATTAAGGCAATTAAGGTAAAGACAGTGCAGACAGCGTTATACAATATGTAAGGTTACAAAAAACACAATCTTAAATTAGTACTTCCAGGTGGCTACCGAGACAAAGTCTAAGCAATTTGTATATTGAGCAAGCACAAGGGAATTGGATAGATACTGTTTAAAATTACAATAAGTAAAAGGTAAGCAAAAAAATAAAAATGCCTGACTTGTGATGGCATAAAACTAATTAGAATTACAAAATGCAAACTATATAACAATCAGTTAATCACAGTAGCTTATTAATAGGTAAACTACTACTTAGGGCAAGATAACTAATTCAATAATTACTGGTCTAGTACCCTGAGTGAACAGCCACTAGGAAAGATGAGTGCAACTCTCACAGAGGTTAGCCAAAAGAACATTCACTTAACAGCAGTTAACGTGTAGATCTAATAAGGGAAGAAAGAGCATCTGAAAGCAACTCAGCAAACTTTGAATCTGGGGGGGTGTGGGCAATGCCTTTCTGGATGCCCGCACAAAAAGAAAGAAGTCCTTATTTACATGGCAATTGCGGATACAATGTATGGCTAATGTGGCATTAAACGATCATGCAGCAACAACTGTGTGGTCAGGACTCTAAACAGGGTGTTTTTACTGTTGATCGCTAAAAGCAGTTAAGCAGCCAACCCACCAAAACAGAAAGCTGGCAGATCAACACTTAAACATAACAAGTCAGTCAGGCATCGGTGGTCATAAGCAGACACATTATCCACAAATAAGGCAATTAAATCAGTCACTCTAAGAGAAAATGGATTCAAAGGCCAGATAAGACTTGGATTAAGATGAACGCTAACAGAATTTAAATAAAACGCTCTCACAGGAGAGTGTACTGCAAGGCAGAGTACCACAGGAGTTAATTAAACACTCCGGTAAGGGGTTCAGTTAAATTCTATTTCTTTTCCAGCAGGGAAACAAAACAATAGGAATGCTAACTGATATTAAATAAAATGCAATCGCAGGATAGCGTACTTCAAGGCAAATTCAGTTAGGAGCTAATAAAGCACTCCGGTAGGAGGTTCAGTTGAATTATATTTCTTTTTCAGCAGGGAAACAAAACAATAGGAACACTAACTAAAATTAAATAAAATGCTATCGCAGGATAGCGTACTTCAAGGCAGATTCAGTTAGGAGCTAATAAAGCACTCCGGTAGGAGGTTCAGTTGAATTCTATTTCTTTTCCAGCAGGGAAACAAAACAATAGGAACGCTAACTGAAATTAAATAAAACGTTATCGCAGGATAGCGTACGTCAAGGCAGATTCAGTTAGGAGCTAATTAAGTACTCCGGTAGGAGGTTCAGTTGAATTCTATTTCTTTTCCAGCAGGGAAACCAATCAATAGGAACGCTGACTGAAATTGAATAAAATGCTATTGCAGGATAGCATACATCAAGGCAGTTTCAGTTAAATTCTATTTCTTTTTCAGCAGGGACCATGAAAAATAGGAATGGTAACTGTTATTAAATAAAACGCTATCGCAGGATAGCGTACTTCAAGGCAGAGTACCCCAGGAGCTAAATAGGCGCTCAGATAAGTGGTTCAGTTAAATATTATTCCTATTTCTGCAGGGAACAAGGAAGATGAAACGCTGACTGAAATTAAACAAAAACGCTCTTGCAGGCTAGCATACTTTAAGCCAGAGTACCACAGGAGCTGATTAGGCAGTCTGACAAGAGGTTCTGTTAAGCTATATTTCTTTTTCATCAGTGAGCAAAGGTGATTACATACGCATGGTGGTAAGGGAGCATCAGTTGTAGAATTAGCATAAAGGCTTAGGCAAGAACGCTTACAATAGTATCTACGCTAGATTGTGCAAAAACCACATAAAATCCAAGAAATGCTGGCGAATAGACTGTACTCTAAGTATAGACCCAGCATTTTAAACACTCACCTCACTTGACGAACGCTAGCATAACTAGCAGATAACAGCCACCACGGGTACAGCAGCACTTGAAAATGCTCAGAACAGCAATTAAAAAAGTCCACGTGGGAGGCACCTTACTTCCAGGTAACCGTTTAGTACTCCTGCAACCCTCTTTCACTAATTATCATAAGGACACTGTTTAAACATTCACCTGAGCAAAAACATTATAATCCTTGGCAGTAAACACTCTATAAATACCTGCATTGACTAGCAATAGTGCATAAACACACAATACATAAGTTGCCGTAAACTCCTAACAGAACACAACTAAACAAAACACTTTACAAGTTCTTTTGAGCTAGAATCTTTACCAATTACTGCTAATTAATGTGATAGGCAACTAATAACAATTTACTGCAAGATAAAGCAGGCAGAAAAGTTGTGCAGTTATAGTACTTACAATAGAGCCGATATTCTGGGGCCAGGGACACACAGCAGCCAGGGCAGGTACAAGGATAATAAAGATGGCGCCACAATGGACTTCCCCCCTATATGCCTTTGGGGCAGGATGTGAGGTGGGAGGGGGAGGAAACAGAGAAGGCAAGGGCAGGTGTATAAGGAAGGGGCAAGAAACCATGCAAAGGTGTCAGGATAGGCAGGTTACTCAGAAGTACTCTTTAACAAGTAAAGTATAAAAGATAAAGATAAGGGGCTAAGTATTAGGTGAGAGTGTAATAGAGCTGTGAAAAAAGGGGTAGGGAAGGATATAGAAAAAATAGAGTTCCAAGTAAGTAGGAGGGCTGGGGAGGGTAAGAGCAGCTATATGAAAGCTTTTCCAGAGACAATCAGAGAGGAGGAGATTCCTGAGGCAGAGAAAGTGGTCAGAGGTAAGTAGAATGTGGTGAAGCAGTTAAAAGTTAAGATAGGATATTGGAGTGGAACAATAAAATAATTACAAAAACAGCTAGGAGGATGGAAAAGAGATGCTAGAGGCAGTGAGATAACACAGGAAGGTTGGTAGCTAGTCAAGGGGTGAAAAACTGATAAGGAACGTAGAAAATGAGACTGATAAGGAAATTTAGAAAGATAAACTAGGTAAAGTAGGGGAAAAGCTTTCACACAAGGCTGGATTAGAGCACCCCCATAGTGGGCAGAGAGTAGAATACAGTGTCTGTAATAGAGATAGCAGTTAGAGGTGGCTCAGAATGAATAGTCAGGGAGGGGGAAAAGCAGATGGTGCTAGGACAGAGAGGAGTCTCGCTGATGGCTTCCTGACTCAGTGGCTAAAATTTATTCTAAGCTAGGTACATTGTACTTTGCAATGAACATCCTAAGTTTAATAACAGGTGCAGTATGAATATAACAGATCAACTATAATGTTTAGGACAAGGGTGGAACATACTTTCTTGATCTGTTTAAAACAGGGAATTATATGCCACATAAGCAGAGATTTGTTGGCCAGTCGTTGGGATGGTTGAAGGTAGAAATTAAAAGGTCCTTAATGACCAGGCAGGTACTTTCATGCAGGATAGGAGGAAAAGAGTTTCTTGATCTGTTTAAAACAGAGAATTATACGCCACAACAGCAGACATTTGTTGTCCAGTCGTCAGGATGGTTGAAGGTAGAAATTAAAGGGTCCTTAATAACCAGGCAGGTCCTTTCATGCAGGATAGGAGGAAAAGAATTTCTTGATCTGTTTAAAACAAGGAATTATACGCCATAACAGCAGACATTTGTTGGCCAATCGTTGGGATGGTTGAAGGTAGAAATTTAAGGGTCCTTAATGACCAGGCAGGTCCTTTCATGCAGGATAGGAGGAAAAGAGTTTCTTGATCTGTTTAAAACAAGGAATTATTTGCCTCAACAGCAGACATATGTTGGCCAGTTGTTGGGATGGTTGAAGGTAGAAATTAAAGGGTCCTTAATGACCAGGCAGGTCCTTTCATGCAGGATAGGAGGAAAAGAGTTTCTTGATCTGTTTAAAACAGGGAATTATATGCCACAACAGCAGACATTTGTTGGCCAGTCGATGGGATGGTTGAAGGTAGAAATTAAAGGGTCCTTAATGACCAGGCAGGTCCTTTCATGCAGTATAGGTGGAAAAGAGTTTCTTGATCTTTTTAAAATGGGAATTATACGTCACAACAGCAGACATTTGTTGGACAGTCATTGGGATGGTTGAAGGTAGAAATGAAAGGGTCCTTAATAACCAGGCAGGTCCTTTTGTGCAGGATAGGAGGAAAAGAGTTTCTTGATATGTTTAAAACAGGGAATTATACGCCACTATAGCAGACATTTGTTGGCCAGTCGTTGGGATGGTTGAAGGTAGATATTAAAGGGTCCTTAATGACCAGACAGGTCCTTTCGTGCAGTATAGGTGGAAAAGAGTTTCTTGATCTGTTTAAAATGGGAATTATATGCCACAACAGTAGACATTTGTTGGCCAGTCATTGGGATGGTTGAAGGTAGAAATGAAAGGGTCCTTAAAAACCAGGCAGGTCCTTTCGTGCAGGATAGGAGGAAAAGAGTTTCTTGATCTGTTTAAAACAGGGAATTTTATGCCACTATAGCAAAGATTTGTTGTCCCGTCGTGGGGATGGGTAAAGGTAGAAATTAAAGGGTCCTTAGTGACCAGGCAGTTCCTTTCTTGCAGGATAGGAGGAAAAGAGTTTCTTGATCTGTTTAAAACAGGAAATTATATGCCACAACAGCAGATATTTGTTGGCCAGTCGTTGGGATGGCTAAAGGTCGAAATTAAAGGGTCCTTAATGACCAGGCAGGTCCTTTCATGCAGGATAGGAGGAAAAGAGCTAGGAGTAGTAGAAAGATAAGGTATACATTAGGTGTGAAGGCTATAAAAAAATACTAGTGGTACTATTAAGGCAATTAAGGTAAAGACAGTGCAGACAGTATTATACAACATGTAAGGTTACAAAAACCACAATCTTAAATTAGTACTTCCAGGTCGCTACCGAGACAAAGTCTAAGTAATTCGTATATTGAGCAAGCACAAGGGAATTGGAGAGATACTGTTTAAAATTACAATAAGTAAAAGGTAAGCAAAAAAATAAAAATGCCTGACTTGTGATGTCATAAAACTAATTAGAATTACAAAATGCAAACTATATAACAATCAATTAATCACAGTAGTTTATTATTAGGTAAACTACTACTTAGGGCAAGATAACTAATTCAATAATTACTGGTCTAGTACCCTGAGTGATGTGCAGGTAACAGCCACTAGGAAAGATGAGTGCAACTCCCACAGATGTTAGCCAAAAGAACATTCACTTAGCAGTTAACTTGTAGATCTAATAAGGGAAGAAAGAGCATCTGAAAGCAACGCAGCAAAATTGGAATCTGGTGGGGGGGGTATTGCCTTTCTGGATGCACGCACAAGTAGAAATAAGTCCTTATTTACTGTGCAATTGCAGATACAAAGTATGGCTAATGTGGCATTAAACGATCATGCAGCAACAGTTGTGTGGTCAGGACTCTAAACAGGGTGTTTATACTGTTGATTGCTAAAAGCAGCTAAGCAGCCCAACCCACCAAAACAGATAGCCGGCAGATCAACACTGGGATCTCTTCTGTGTCCCTGCTAGACAGAGGCACAGTAAACTAATCTTAAAAGGGTACCTTCTGTGACCTACATTACAGAGGCACAGTAGGCTAATCTAATAGGGAGGCGGAAGCCAAATACACTCTGGCTAGGCTTATAAATGCCCTAGGGCAGATAGCCTAGTATCTACATATGAACCTATGAACATAACAAGTCAATCAGACATCGGTGGTAGTAAGCAGACACATTATCCACAAATAAGGCAATTAAATCGGTCACTCTGAGAGAAAATGGAGTTAGAGGCCAGATAAACCTTGGATTAAGATGAACACTAACTGAATTTAAATAAAACGCTCTCACAGGAGAGTGTACTGCAAGGCAGAGTACCACAGGAGTTAATTAAGCACTCTGGTAGGAGGTTCAGTTGAATTCTATTTCTTTTCCAGCAGGGAAACAAAACAATAGGAACACTAACTGAAATTAAATAAAACACTATCGCAGGATAGCATACTTCAAGGCAGATTCAATTAGGGGCTAATTAAGCACTCTGGTAGGAGGTTCAATTGAATTCTATTTCTTTTTCAGCAGGGAAACAAAGCAATAGGAATGCTGACTGAAACTGAATAAAACGCTAACACAGGATAGCGTACATCAAGGCAGATTCAGTTAAATTCTATTTCTTTTTTAGCAGGGACCAAGAAAAATATGAACGCTAACTGTTATTAAACAAAACGCTTTCGCAGGATAGCGTACTTCAAGGCAGAGTATCCCAGGAGCTAAATAGGCACTCAGATAAGTGGTTCAGTTAAACATTATTCCTATTTCAGCAGGGAACAAGGAAGATGAAACGCTGACTGAAATTAAACAAAAACGCTCTTGCAGGATAGTATACTTTAAGGCAGAGTACCCAAGGAGCTGATTAGGCAGTCTGACAAGAGGTTCTGTTAAGCTATATTTCTTTTTCATCAGTGAGCAAAGACGATTAGAGACGCATGGTGGTAAGGGAGCATCAGTTGTAGGATTAGCAAAAAGGCTTAGGCAAGAACGCTTATAATATTATCTATGCTAGAGTGTGCAAAAACCACATAAAATCCAACAAAATGCTTGTGAATAGACTGCACTCTAAGTTTAGACCCAGCGTTTTAAACACTCGCCTCAGTTGTCGAACGCTAGCATAACTAGCAGATAGCCACCACGGGTAGAGCAGTACTTGAAAATGCTCAGAGCAGAAATTAAAAAAGTCCACGTGGGAGGCACCTTACTTCCAGGTAGCCGTTTAGTACTCCTGCAACCCTCTTTCACTAATTATCATAAAGACACTGTTTAAACATTCACCTGAGCAAAAATATTATAATCCTTGGCAATAAACACTCTATAAATACCTGCATTGGCTAGTAATAGTGCATAAACAAACGATACATAAGCTGCAGTAAACTCCTAACAGAACACAACTAAACAAAACACTTTTCAAGTTCTTTGGAGCTAGAATCTTTACCAATTACTGCTAATTAATGTGATAGGCAACTAATAACAATTTACTGCAAGATAAAGCAGGCAGAAAAGTTGTGCAGTTATAGTACTTACAATAGAGCCGATATTCTGGGGCCAGGGACACACAGCAGCCAGGGCAGGTACAAGGATAATAAAGATGGCGCCACAATGGACTTCCCCCCTATTTGTCTTTGGGGCAGGATGTGAGGTGGGAGGGGGAGGAAACAGAGAAGGCAAGGGCAGGTGTATAAGGGAGGGGCAAGAAACCATGCATAGGTGTCAGGATAGGCAGGTTACTCAGAAGTACTCTTTAACAAGTAAAGTATAAAAGATAAAGATAAGGGGCTAAGTATTAGGTGAGAGTGTAATAGAGTTGTGAAAAAAGGGGTAGGGGAGGATTTAGAGAAAATAGAGTTCCAAGTAAGTAGGAGGGTTGGGGAGGTAAGAGCAACTATATGAAAGCTTTTCCATAGACAATCAGAGAGGAGAAGATTCCTGAGGCAGAGAAAGTGGTCAGAGATAAGTAGAATGTGGTGAAGCAGTGAAAAGTTAAGATAGGATATTGGAGTGGGAACAATAAAATAATTAGAAAAACAGCTAGGAGGAGGGAAAAGAGATGCTAGGGGCAGTGAGATAACACAGGAAGGTTAGTAGCTAGTCAAGGGCTGAAAAACTGATAAGGAAAGTACAAAATGAGACTGATAAGGAAATTTAGATAGAGAAACAAGGTAAAGTAGTGGAAAAGGTTTTGCACAAGGCTGGATTAGAGAGTAGAATACAGTGTCTGTAAAAGAGATAGCAGTTAGAGGTGGCTCGGAAAGAGGAGTCAGGGAGGGGGAAAAGCAGATGGTGCTAGGACAGAGAGGAGTCTGGCTGATGGCTTCCTGACTTAGTGGCTAAAATTTATACTAAGCTAGGTACATTGTACTTTTCAAAGAACAGCCTAAGTTTTATAACAGGTGCAGTATGAATATAACAGATCAATTATAATGTTTAGGACCAGGGTGGAACATACTTTCTTGATCTGTTTAAAACAGGGAATTATATGCCACAACAGCAGAGATTTGTTGGCCAGTCATTGGGATGATTGAAGGCAGAAATTAAAGTGTCCTTAATGACCAGGCAGGTACTTTCATGCAGGATAGGAGGAAAAGAGTTTTTTGATCTGTTTAAAACAGGGATTTATACGCCACAACAGCAGAGATTTGTTGGCCAGTCGTTGGGATGGTTGAAGGTAGAAATTAAAGGGTCCTTAATGACCAGGCAGGTCCTTTTGTGCAGGATAAGAGGAAAAGAGTTTCTTGATCTGTTTAAAACAGGGAATTATACGCCACAACAGCAGACATTTGTTGGCCAGTTGTTGGGATGGTTGAAGGTAGAAATTAAATGGTCCTTAATGACCAGGCAGGTCCTTTCGTGCAGGATAGGAGGAAAATAGTTTCTTGATCTGTTTAAAACAGGGAATTACATGCCACAACAGCAGAGATTTGTTGGCCAGTTGTTGGGATGGTTGAAGGTAGAAATTAATGGGTCCTTAATGACCAGGCAGGTCTTTCGTGCAGGATAGGAGGAAAAGAGTTTCTTGATCTGTTTAAAACAGGGAATTATACGCCTCAACAGCAGACATTTGTTGGCCAGTTGTTGGGATGGTTGAAGGTAGAAATGAAAGGGTCCTTAATGACCAGGCAGATCCTTTTGTGCAGGATAGGAGGAAAATAGTTTCTTGATCTGTTTAAAACAAGGAATTATATGCCACAACAGCAGACATTTGTTGGCCAGTCGTTGGGATGGTTGAAGGTAGAAATTAAAGGGTCCTTAATGACCAGGCAGGTCCTTTCATGCAGGATAGGATGAAAAGAGTTTCTTGATCTGTTTTAAACAGGGAATTATACGCCACAACAGCAGACATTTGTTGGCCAGTCGTTGGGATGGTTGAAGGTAGAAATTAAAGGGTCCTTAATGACCAGGCAGGAACTTTCGTGCAGTATAGGAGGAAAAGAGTTTCTTGATCTGTTTAAAACAGGGAATTATACGCCACAACAGCAGACATTTGTTGGCCAGTCGTTGGGATGGTTGAAGGTAGAAATTAAAGGGTCCTTAATGACCAGGCAGGTCCTTTCATGCAGGATAGGAGGAAAAGAGTTTCTTGATCTGTTTAAAACAGGGAATTATACGCCACAACAGCAGAGATTTGTTGGCCAGTTGTTGGGATGGTTGAAGGTAGAAATGAAAGGGATCTTAATAACCAGGCAGGTCCTTTCGTGCAGGATAGGAAGAAAAGAGTTTCTTGATCTGTTTAAAACAGGGAATTATATGCCACAACAGTAGAGATTTGTTCACCAGTCATTGGGATGGTTGAAGGTAGAAATTAAAGGGTCCTTAATGACCAGCCAGGTCCTTTCATGCAGGTTAGGAGGAAAAGAGTTTCTTGATCTGTTTAAAACAGGGAATTATACGCCACAACAGCAGAGATTTGTTGGTCAGTCTTTGGGATGGTTGAAGGTAGAAATTAAATGATCCTTAATGACCACACTGGTCCTTTCGTGCAGGATAGGAGGAAAAGAGACATTTTTTACTGTTGGCTTGTCTCCCAGTGGACTCTAAGAAGCAAACTGGACCTGTGACTCGGTTCTTCTTCAAAAATCCAGAGCTTGTCTTTCCTCTAGTGCTAGTGAGTCTGAGAAGCAGTATAAATGTAACAGCTTGTCCGGTGACAAAAATAACTATTTCAGCAGCATAAAACAGCAGACAAAGGATCAACGATAGAAGGGCTAAACGCAAAATGCAAATTATAATGTAATAATAATAATTTATTTAAAACCTGTATTAAAACTGAGATCAGCCAAGTTATAATTATTTTTTAATATACATGTTGTACATTTCATACAATTTTATATATATTTTTCTAAACATCATGTATCTTAAGTTACATAAGATTTAAACTATTAATTTTTTAACATTTACCTCTTTCAATGTTAATTACTTGGTTCCACCACTAGAGGGTGGTAGGGTACTAATATGGAGAAAATACTAAGTGTTCATGAAATAGATTGGGTGCCAGGCTGGCAATTCGACACTGTAAAACTCCACTGCCAATCATGAGCGGACAGGTGATCCACTGTGGCGACCCCTAACCGGGAAAAGCCAAAAGAAGAAGTTCATGAAATGTTTTTAATTTTTTTTTAAGGTATTTAAGACCATTGTAAAGTTCACAAAGTATTCAAAGAATATGTATCCAGTTGTTACAACTAAAATGTGAGTTTTATGATATTGTATTGTTGTAAAGAAACCTGTGGGTTTGTTTAATTTTTAATGACAAATGTTTAACTGTTTAATTATTCAATTTTATTATTAAGTGAGTAGGGGGTTTTACTGGATGAGTTAAATAACAGCTGACATATATATATATATATATATATATATACAACACATTTAAAACTGTTTACCATTTCTGAAGAAGTGAATACTGACGAAAACGTGTTTGGAAATTGTTGCAGCGTTATTTTTTGTTTGGTTCTGCTTGTGGGGTGATTTTACGTGTGGAGTGTCATTAACTTTCACTTGCTGATTTCTTGTGCCTTTCCTTTGTTTATCAGTGACAGTTTGGGCACAAAGACCACTTTTTGTGTTTATTAGTTAGAATATATAGTAAGGGGGGTGTGGGGTTTGTTGGTAATAGTTATTCATTGCACTTCTAAGAATGCATCTGTATACTGTAAAATGTTTACACCCCCCACACCCCCCCTTACTATATATTCTAACTCCAGGGTCGCTCTACAGTGGGGAATAGTCCATATATCATTTTCAACGAAATGAGTGTCGGTGAAATGAAGTGTTGGTGGAATGAACTGTCAGTGAATTGGGCCTGCTGACTTGGTTTTCAGTGAAATGATTTGTCGACGAAATGAAGGTGACTCATATATATATATATATATATATATATATATATATATATATATATATATATATATATATATATGTCTCTCTCTCTCTCCCTATATATATATATATATATATATATATATATATATATATATATATATATATATATATATATATATATATATCATATAGATATATAGTCTCAGTGTAGCTATAAGGTGTAAGATGCAGGTCCTCTAATGCTAGTTAAGGCAGGACAGTTGTTGGCTTTAAAAATAGGTTTTAAAATAGTTGGAAGTTTTAAAAAAATAATTTTAAAAGGTTTAAGGGGTTTTTTTGGAGGGAAAAAAATTTTTTTTGAAAACAGGGAATTTTTCCAAACCCCGGGATTTGGGCCCGATTATGTTGAAGGAGAAAAAAAAGGTTAAGAAAAGGTTTTGGTTGGGGAAAAAAGTTTTTTTCAAAACAGGGATTTTTCCCCCCGGGATTTTTTTTGGAGTTTTTGGGTTTGAAGGAGTTTTGTCCTTTAAGAAATTTTTTTCAAAAAGGAAAAATTTCTTTTTTCTTTTTGGGTTAAGAAAAAAATTTTTAAAAGGGGGTTTTTAGGTAGGGAAAAAAGTTTTAAAAACAGGGTTCCCAAAAAAAATTTTTTCCGTTTAAAAAAAAGGAAAAAAAGGGGGGAAAAGGGGGTTTAAATTTTAAAAAAAATTTAAACGTTTCCCGAAATAAAAAAAATTTGTTTTTAAAAATTTAATAAAAAAATTTTTTAAAAGGGGTTTAATAAAAAAATTTTTTTAAAAAAATTTTTCCCCCAAAGGGGGGTTTTTGGGGTTAAAAAAATTAATGAAAAAAGGGGCCCGGGGGGCGGGGTTTTTTGGGAAATAAAGGGGTTTTTTCCCGGGTTTTTCGGGGAAAAAAAAAAATTTTTGGTTTTTAAATTTAAAAAAAGCCTTTAAAAAATTTAAAAAGAAAAAGGGTTTTTAAAGGGGATTTATAAAAAAAATTTTTTTTTGTTTAAGGGGAAAAAAAGGGAAAAAATTTTTTTTTTTGGGTAGGGTTTTTGGGGGTTTTAAAAAAAGGAATTTTATAAAAAAAAAATTTTTTTGTTTAAAAAATAAAAAAAGGTTTTTGGGGTTTTTTATTTGGGGGGGGGGGTTTTTAAAAAAATTTTTTCCCGGGTTTCCGTTTAAAAGGAATTTGAAAAAATTTTTTTTAAAAAAATTTGAGGTTTGGGGGGTTTTTTTTTACCCCTTTTTTTAAAAGAAGTTTTTGTTTTTTTAAAAAAAAATTTTTCACTGGGGTTTTAAAAAAAAGAAATTTTGGGTTTTGGGGGGGAAAAAGGAAATTTCCCGTGCTTGGTTTTCCCAAAAAAAGGCGGGTTTTTCTTAAATTAAAAATTTTTTTAAATTTTTTAAAAAATAAATTAAAGCTTTCCCAAAAAAAATTTTTTTTAAAAAAAAAATAAAATAAAAATTTAAAAAATTTAATGAAAAAATTTTTAAAATTTTTTAAAATAGATTGGGTGCCAGGCTGGCAATTCGACACTGTAAAACTCCACTGCCAATCATGAGCGGACAGGTGATCCACTGTGGCGACCCCTAACCGGGAAAAGCCAAAAGAAGAAGTTCATGAAATGTTTTTAATTTTTTTTTAAGGTATTTAAGACCATTGTAAAGTTCACAAAGTATTCAAAGAATATGTATCCAGTTGTTACAACTAAAATGTGAGTTTTATGATATTGTATTGTTGTAAAGAAACCTGTGGGTTTGTTTAATTTTTAATGACAAATGTTTAACTGTTTAATTATTCAATTTTATTATTAAGTGAGTAGGGGGTTTTACTGGATGAGTTAAATAACAGCTGACATATATATATATATATATATATATACAACACATTTAAAACTGTTTACCATTTCTGAAGAAGTGAATACTGTAGCGTGTTTGGAAATTGTTGCAGCGTTATTTTTTGTTTGGTTCTGCTTGTGGGGTGATTTTACGTGTGGAGTGTCATTAACTTTCACTTGCTGATTTCTTGTGCCTTTCCTTTGTTTATCAGTGACAGTTTGGGCACAAAGACCACTTTTTGTGTTTATTAGTTAGAATATATAGTAAGGGGGGTGTGGGGTTTGTTGGTAATAGTTATTCATTGCACTTCTAAGAATGCATCTGTATACTGTAAAATGTTTACACCCCCCACACCCCCCCTTACTATATATTCTAACTCCAGGGTCGCTCTACAGTGGGGAATAGTCCATATATCATTTTCAACGAAATGAGTGTCGGTGAAATGAAGTGTTGGTGGAATGAACTGTCAGTGAATTGGGCCTGCTGACTTGGTTTTCAGTGAAATGATTTGTCGACGAAATGAAGGTGACTCATATATATATATATATATATATATATATATATATATATATATATATATATATATAGATATGTCTCTCTCTCTCCTATATATATATATATATATATATATATATATATATATATATATATATATATATATATATATATATATCATATAGATATATAGTCATCTAGCCTGTATTGCTTATAATGTTGCATACAGGTATAGCAGTGTCCCCTCTAACACTTCCAGTAGATGTTACAGTGCCAGGACAGTGTGTGTGGCTATTCACATAGCGTGTGCATGTATCATAATAGTTGTTCAAGTGTGTGTGTGCAGGCTCATCTCTTATCACTGTAAATCACATATGTTATGTCAGAAGCTTGAAATTCTGGTGGTATTATTCTGATATTGTCCATGATTGCGGTGGGTTCTTTTAATGTTGTCCATGAGCCTTTACCAGTGTCCCACTTGTTGGACATCTCTGCTGAAATTACACTCATTCAGGCAAATTAGCTTGCACAGCTTCACAATATGCATTCAACCCCAATTGTATGTCAGATCCCTGATAGATGCCCTCCCTATTGTTCATGCAAGGATGCTTATCTCACACAGACATCCTCCCCATTGTTATGTCACCTTGTGTGTCAGTCACATAATAGACATTTTCACTGTGCAGTCCTTACTGTACCATATAGATATGTGATTGGTGTTGCTGCTACAACCATCTTCCATTGACATGCCCTCATCTGCTGTACATTAGGTTGTTTCAGCTTTCTTTTTTTCCTGTGTTCATTCCTACAGGTCATCTGTATGTTCCTATTCAATATACACACTTCCCCGATGTTTATTTTACTTGGCAGTCCATGTGCTGTTACAGATCATTTGCACAGCTTCAGTACAGAATGTCAGGAATAGAATATCACATTACTCTGCTCTGTAGATACACTGTCCTGGACTGTGTTTGGACCATATACCTAATATTCATACCCTCAACTGTGCAGATTTTCACAGAATGTCCAGATGTGTTATTTATCAAATTTGTGACTTTATGCCATATCACTGGGATGATCTGAGGGCTGATGTGATTCATTATTAGATACATTTGAGTTTCAGACTTCAAATCCTTCATAACGTGCACCTTAGCACAAACCACTGGTTATTTTAGTACATTTCTATAAGGCACATATGACAAATATGTCCCTATTTCTAGGTCATTGTCCCCCCATTATACTGGCCTTTGTCTAGATGTCTTGCACTAAGAAATTGAGAGTTATCTGTAAAGGCCTGGTGATCATAGGTTCATAGGTTCATAGATTAGTACTAGGCTAACTGCCCCTGCGAGCCATTTTAAGCCTAGCCATTTATCCCCTGTGAGACTCAAACCCTGTACCTTGTGTTTGTAAGGCAAACACCTTAACCATTAGGCCACCCTCCCAACCCCTCCCAACAATCATTGTGGCATTCCAGGCAAAACGGCAGAACCTTAGCGCTCTCATTTAAACAGGAATACTATCCGTGTTCGCTTACATGGTTTCCTGGTTGGCAACAAAACATGGCATGAATATGCATTGCAAACTCTTGCTCACTATATACCACCATGCACACATGTAAACTCCTTGTAGGCTTTGAGCAAAGCCTACACAAAGTTTATTGAATACCAGGGCAAAACTCTAACGTATGTCAATTTTGGTAACTTTAATCCTCGGTGATTTGCCAGAAAAAACAGAAATTTATGAAAAACAGATCAAAATTATGAGGCAGAAATATGGGGTCTATATTAGATCACCGACTGCTTAAAAAAGCGAACAGTGATTAATCGACCCTATGTAAGTGAAAGCTTACAATTTCAAACTGTCAGAACAGAGAGTTTTTTCCTAGGGAAAAAATTGTTGTTCCAAAACACATACACACAACACAAGCACACCAAACAAACAGCAATCCACACACACACACCTACAAATCTTACACCTAACCCTTCACTAAACTATACACACACCACTAACTATCCACTTACCTTGACCCAAACCCTAACCCTAAGGTCCATCACTATCACACACTCACCTCACCTGCTCCCTAACCCTATCTCACCTGACCTTCCCTAACCCCTCACATCCACACAATCGCACACATACCTAACCTGCGCCCTAACCCTAACACACCTAACCCGTCCTAACCCTCACGTCCACACAATCGCACACTTACCTGAACCCGACCCGTAACTTTCCACCACGGCGCTGAAAATACAGAAGCAACAGAAATGGACAACCAAATTCTTTCCCTTGGAAAAAAATTGGTTTTCTGTTGCTTGGATATTTTAAGCTTTCGCTGCATAGGGTTCGATATTAAAACATTCGAAGGTTTGAAACCTTGATGTTCTAATATAGACCCAAAATATGTATGTTCTGTGAAAATTTGGGCAATTGAGAGGCATGAGTTAGGGAAACACCAGTTGTGTAGTTGAGAGCTATATAACAAACCTGACTAGCATGAGAAAAAAATTCAATATTACTGAGCCATGTCTCACAACTAAGAAGGTGGTCCATTTACCTGTTTATGGTTAATAATTCAAAGTTCTACCCATATCCCTTTAAACCCCTATACTCAAAAGTATAGTAGAGTAAGCTTACATTATCATCCCATTCCAAATCCTCAAAAGCATCTGTATGCATTGTTTTATATTTTTTCCTCTTTTCTTATATATGACTGCCATTCTAAAAACATTTTTATATTTTTTTTAAAAGCTAACCACCACTTGGACCAGTTTTATATCGCACCCAAGTGGAAATGTGATGTTTCCATAATTGTATGCTTATTTTCTTTCCATTTCATTCCATAATTTCTCATTTATTCTTTGTATTCTTTTTCTTAGTCTGATCTACTCCTTATTTTCCTGTATCTCTATCCAAATGACTGAATTACCCAAAAAGTCTGATGCAAGTGTCTGTCTCTCAGTTACATTTAAACCTTTTGATATAATAAAATAATCTATTTTAGTTTTAGATACACCTTGACTATGGGCCGGATTCACGAAGGCTTGCACGGAGTCTAAGAGTAGTGTAAGACTCCATGCAGCCTTCGCGATCCAGGAACAGCCCAAAGTCCGTGTAAGAGTCAAGCTAAAACGGCTCTTACACAGAGTGGGCGTGGATAAGCTAATCACCTCACTTGCAGCCGAATAGCATGCAAATGAGGCTGATTAGCGATCCAGGAAGCCCAGAACAGCCCGTGTAAGAGCCGTTTTAGCTGCAGAAATGTACTCAGTTGACAACTGAGTACGTTTCTGCAAACACGGCAATGGAGCCATGTCAGCTCCAAATAAAGGGTGCATATGTGACAGGCAGCATGCCAATGGCCAAATATGTGGCCATTGGCAAGGTAACCCTATGCAAATATATTAAAAATATCATTTTTTTTTTTTCGGCGATTGACGATGTTTAAACCCAGCGCAGCCCCGCGCAAACGGGCTGCGCTACATAGAACATAAAAACGAAGGTTTTAAACCTACAAATGTAGGTTTTATGCAATACATGGAATGTCAATGCAGGGACCAGCAGAGCAAAACCAACATGGCCACCGTGTAGTGGTTGCTAAGGGGGGAAGCTGAGTCTAAGAGATGTAACTAAGCATTAGTAGGCAAGCTGATGCAAATGAGTGTAAGGATACTGAATTCCACTGTCACATAGCAAATGAGCACATTCTGAGTAGTGTAAGAGTTACATAAGGGGGAGGAACAGAGTAGGAGATAGGTGACATCACAGGGGGGAAATGGTAGAAAGAGATGCAGTTCATTGGAGGTTAGAGTTACATGACAGATGTCAGACAGATATCAAGGAAAGAGGTGTGCCACTAAGTAAACATGAGAAAGTCAAGAAATGGAAGGTGTACACTGTTGCCTACACCAAAGTTTCTTGCTGGACGTGTATGCGCACGTGTGCGTGCCACGAAGCGTGAGTAAGGCAGTGTGCGCGCGTGTAAGGCAGTGTGCGCGTGTAAGGCAGACTGAGCATGTGGGAGCGTGTTGGGAGATGTTTAACACCGTTTGCGTGGGCGTGCATGCGTTTAAAACCAAATAAGCAGATTCTGAACTGTGTAAGTATGTGTGCGTGCGTGTAAGCCACTGTGAGCGTGTTTCTGCTGGTTTGCACACGGCTCCACCCTGAGGAAACAGAAAGGAAAAAGGAAGCAACAGATGTAGTAGGAAGTTAGCAGGGAATACTGCTGGAGCAAGCAGGTGAAAACAATTAGATGCAGGCAATTACACAGGCAGAATACTAGCCCAGCCCAGCACTTAAAACTCTGCAAACAGCAGTGCAGAATGTTCCTCTCAAGAGAAACTGCAAGACAGGAGTTAAGTTATCAGAAGTGAAAACTGAAAAAGCTGAATGCAGAGCAGAAATGCTAGGGGCTGCCATAGCTGTCATAATGAGGCATAGGCGACTTGCTGAGGGTGGTGACAATGCAGATGGTGCCAGACAACCCGCAGTGAGGAGACGGAGAAGAGTGTACAGGCCCAGGGTCACCTACCACGGGTTACATGAGCTGGAGATAGTAGAGCGCTATAGAGTGGACAGAGACCTCCTGCAGCAAATAGTGAAGCTGTGCAGGCCACGCCTCACACACAGAACCAACAGAGGGGAACCCATCCCAGTGGAAACCAAGGTATGTGTTGGCCTAAGAATACTAGCAACAGGTACCTTCCAGAGACCAACTGGCGATATGATGGGGATATCACAGGCATCAGCTTCCAGGGTACTGCACCAGTTCCTGGATGCCATGTCAGCACATGTCAGTGATCATGTATATTTCCCCAATGACCGTGAGGTATTGGCCAGCAATATGCGTCTCTTCCAGCAAATAGCGGAATACCCTGAGGTAGTGGGTGCAATAGACTGCACGCACATACGCATCAAAGCACCAGCCGGTGAGCGGGGTAGGGCATACATCAACCGCAAGGGCTTCCCCTCCATCAACTGCCAGGTCGTGTGTGATGCCCAGGGCATAATAATGAATGTGTGTGCTGGCTGTCCTGGGAGCTACCACGATTCCCACATCTGGCATTTGACGCAGCTGTACCAGACATTTGCCAATGGGGACATCCCGCATGGATACCTAGTGGGGGATGAAGGTTATGCACTGGAGCCGTGGCTGATGACACCCATCAGAAATGCACACACACCTGAACAGGAATGCCATAATGAGGCACACGCACAAACACGTAATGTAATAGAGCGTGTGTTTGGGCTGCTCAAGTCACGGTTCCGGTGTCTGGACACATCTGGTGGAGCCCTGCAGTACACACCAACTACATGTACCCAAATTGTCATGGTATGTGCTATGCTACATAATATGATCTTGCGAAAACAGCTCCAGCAGGACCAGCATAGGGCTGGGCCAAACAGCCCCCCACCATTGCCAAGGCCATCACAGGCACAGCGTGACTCGGAGGAGGAACAACCTGAGCCTGCCCCAGTAGGCAGAAGGAGGCATGCCCAGTATGCCCTGGCCTTGGCAAAGAGGCAACGCATAGCACATACATTGGCTCAGTAGGAACCTTGGGAATGATACCCCTCTCTGACTCACTCATATAGTAACAGGGATGCCTAACGTGACACAACCTGCTCTCAAACATGTACAGGGAAGTGTAATATGCGCATCCGACAGAGGCAGCCCTGCAGCACCACCTGAGGCATGAATGCTATGTGTTAAGTAATGTAACACCAAGTACTATATGCACACCTGAGGACCCTGACTAACATCCTACCCTCACCAAGCAGCATGTCACAACATGACAATGAGATGATCAAGTGCAACAATTGACTGAAGTATCGCAGTTAGTCAAAGGGGACCCAATGTGTGCCAGTCTGGGATGACATGCTGAGCATGACATGATGCACCACCTGCTAGGACTGGCGTGCACCTATCAGTGCAGGCCGTATGGATACTGGCAAAGGCTGTTGTCACGCACAGTGTGCCCTGAATAGGTAAGGCTCAAAACACAAACCTATCTCCATAGGTACCAGAAGGGATAAGAATAAGATAAGGGATAAGTTGAAATAGCAAGATGCATGCAGTCTAAACTCACCCAGTATGGAGAATGTTGATAAATGTGCTGTAACAGAAAACTGAGGCAAGGCTCACAACAGCACCCTAACACTACCAGGTTACACCTCATACTGTGCTGTACAGCCTCAAAACTTGGAACAAGCTACAAAAGGAGGGTGACTAGCAAGAATTGTCAAGGATAACCACACCCCCATGTCGGTACCACCACAAAAAGCAGCATGGACTAGCCATGCTCAAGTAACAGTGGCTAAAAATGCCCCCCCAGTTTATAGCCTGCTACAGACTACTGTCCCAACACCAGGAACTGCATCCGGCCTATGCTGGAATACATGAATATATCAAGTCCTCCAAACCACATTATATTGGGCGACTGCAAATACCCAGACATAGACTGGGAGCATTATACCAGCTCCAACAGTGTAGGACAAAAGTTCATAGAATCCACAAACCAAAAGGCCCAGGAACAACGTACCACTCCCACAAGAGGGGTAAGCATACTGGATGTGATAATCAGCAACATGGGTACGGGATGTCAAGATGAGAAGTGTATTGCTCACTGGTAAAACCAGACCATAGAGTAATCACACTGGATATACAAATCCTGACCACAGTCCCTGGCCGGAAAACCACAGTGGAAAACATGTGCTAAGCAATATTTGCACCCCTCCAAACTGATGTGGAATCCATTAAAGGTCCCGTGCAGGTGCAAAATATGGGCCACACCTCAGAACCTGTAATACTGAACACTGCCAGGAATGCTTGGATTATGCAGTCCTAAATTAAAACAAGACACAGTGCCTAAACCTGGCATGGTGGACACCAGCCATAACCATAACCAAAACATGCAAGAGAATGAGGAAGCTACTACATGATAGAGCAAACATGAACAATGAAGTAATTACTGATCAGTAGTATGGCAATAAAATCTGTCCACACATGCAATCCACTAAGGCCAACCACAACAAGTGGAATCTGTGAATCCTGAGGCAATGTTACACCTGCCCCAAGTACACAGACAATCCCCAACTCCACCCAAGAAATACAAATATATGTGAGAGATGCAACCATCCATCCAAACTGGAGGCTGAGCTCCCTCAACTCAGTACTCCCAAAACAAGTCAGTAGGAGAAGGTAACCACACACACCACAAACACATTCCCACATAGACCTATCACAACTGCAAACCAAACACATAAACACAGAAAAACATTCCCGGAGGCAGAAATCACAAACACAGCACACCAACAGAGGCCTCTAAAGCAGACACCCAATCAAACAGCCTCCAAACATAGCACATGCAACACATAGCACACAAAGCTGGTGTGCCAAACAGTCACAGGCCAGAAGGAGAAACAACATGCCTGATACAGTTGTAATAGGTGACTCCATAGTCAGACACACTGCTGTCCCACACCAGACTGAACAAGGGAAAGGGTACAGTAAGCTGCCTGTAGGCTGCCACAATATGCCACATAACAGAAATATGTAGGTCACTCCAAAGCAAGTAGAAATATGATGCATTCATAGTCCATGCTGGTGTGAATGACCTGAGATGTACCACCCTAGACTACATGTAAAGAGACACAGATGAGCTATCTGATTATGTAGTCCAGGCCGGTATGACACTCACCGTTTGCAGCATCCTACCCTTACCAAGAATAATGCCACAGTACAAACACGGAATGATCAGTCATAGCAAGTGGCACACTTACTGGTGTCATCCCAAGGGGATCCAATGTCTGTCTGCTTGGGATGTCATGCTTGACAAGCCACGCAGCTGTCCTTGGGATGGCCTGCACCTGTTAGCCCTGGGCGTCTGAATATTGGATAAGGCCTTTGCCACCTCCATAGAGCCTTTTGTAGGCAAGGCTGAAAAGACTGACCCACCACCCTAGAAAACATAAGTGGGAAGAAACATAAGGGAAATGCTGACCAATGCCAGATGTGTACACCCCAATATGCATGCTCCTGAGGCCATTCCCAGAATGGAGAACATCGATGTCTGTGCAGTGACAGAAACCTGCTGCAAGCCTCCTGACAGCACACCAGCACTACCAGGTTATACCACGTATCATGTGTCATGGCCCCAAAACCTGGAACAAAACATAAAAGGAGGGTGAGTATCCATAGGCAGCACAGACACCCATACGTCCAGGTAACTGACAATGCACAAGGCAGTGGAGTTCACCCATGTGCAACTAACTGTAGGCAAGACTGCTGTGCAGTCTGTAGCATGCTACAGACCGCACTCTCACACACAATAACCCCACCCAACCGTCCTGAAGACACTGGACAGTATGAATGTCCCACCAAATACCAAACAAGGTACCACAAATTACCACATAGGTGGTAAACCATTATGTATGGAAGGAGTAACCAGGGACCTAGGGACACAAGTGGACAGTAACCTGTTATGTGACACCCACATTGCCAATGTGGCTAGGAAGACTGTCTACATTTGACACCGTATCAGGAAAGGAGTCACATCTACGGCAACAGAGGTCACTGTGCCCCTATACATTTCTCTAATCACACCCATAATCTAGTACAATGCCTCATATGGGATGTACCTTACCTGATACCTGCAGCAGTTAGAAAGACCTCAAAGGTACCTCACCAAGAGGATAAAGTGTCTCAAATATATGTCATATGCTGCCTGGCTGTAGACACCCCAGCTGAATCCAGTCACATACTGCCTGCACAGAGGCATTGCATGCCTGTTGTAGGAGGCCATGCCCAACACAGGAGTAATGGACATGCTCCACCCCAGAAAACACATATCCATTGGAGCTGTGAGAGTGAGAGATGTCAACCTCAACAAATAATGAAATAGGATGTGCCGGTGGGACAGATACATAATCCAGAGGCTCCCCACACCCTGGACCAGAATCCCACTCCATGTTAGGCAGAGCCCCTCACTGACACTGTTCAACAGGAATCTTGCCAAGTGGATGGATGATTGTAGAGTTACACTGGGGGTCTTCACTGTGTCATGTCCAGACAGAGGCACAGCAAAGCAAATCATAAATGGCCATAATATTCACATAGCAAGGGGTGTCAAAAGCCACACACACTCTGGCTAGGCTAACAAATGCCCAGGGTGGATAGCCTAGTATGAACCTATGAACCTATGTAGATACAAATTGTACAGGACACTAAGGATAATCCCAAGGCTTACACAACTGATGGTAGGAACCATGTTGGGAATTCACAGATATGCCCTGAATCACACAAATATCACAAACACACACACATATTGCCAACATACATCCTGACAGGTGCAGTGCACCCCCCCCCCGAATGCAGAATATCTATCCCAGCAGACTGCTGGTCCCCTGACATTGCAGATGCTGAGGTAACAGCCAACATCTACAAAGCAAAACACACAGCAGCAATGGTATGAGATGGTGTCCTGGGCTTAGTGCAACATGGACTCCAAGATGAATGGAATGGGAAACCACACTACTGCTCAATGTCAGCCTTACCACAGAATATGTACCCAAAGAGCAGTGTACAACAACAGTGGTCCTTCTCAACAAAGGTGTTGCCTGAATGGATACTGAACAGTACTACCCCAGAATCCTGAGAAGCTCGGTTTGCACAGCTATGGAAAGGATCAGCATGTACCACAGACATAAAGATGTTGGGGACCTACTGACACCGGACCCAACCCAGTGTGGCCTTCTCAAGTGCAGATCCTGCCCCTAACCATGTTTGACTCAATTGAAACAGTCATTAAGGTCATTGATGAGGGCAATGTGCTCCACACAGTGTATCTGGACCTTGCAAAGGCTTCTATACAATACCCTACATGTTCAGTATAGATAGGCTCACCAGCTTAAACATGAACCCACATGTCAGTAGAGGGGTTGAAAACCAGACCAAGGACAGAACAGACATGGTCAGACATGCTGCAGCCATGTCAGACTACAAACCAGATATAACTGGCATCCCACAAGGCTTTGTCCTGGGATCTCCCTCGTCTGGTATATATGTCCCATAGGTACAGGCAAACATGGAAGGACTGTGTCCGAACATGTTTGCAGAGGACTACAAACTGCTCACCACATATGATCCACCAGCTGACACAAGCATCCCACAAAAGGGCCACATAGAAACAGACAACTGGTGCCATAGCCATGTCAGCAAGCTAAGTGCAGAAACGTGTATAGTCAACCCCGGTGGATATACAGTAAGTGCCCACCAATTACCACATAGGTGTTAACCCATTATGTAGTTAACATGTAATGAGAGACCTGGGGACACAGGGTGATAGATATCCTGCATTGGACAAACATGTGCTGTAGTGTTTACAGAAACATACCATATACCCACCTAATCATGAAGGCTGTCAGATCTAGATAAGGGGAGGTCATTGTGGCTCTGCAGTCATCCTTCATCAGCGGTACAATCGACTACAATAGCCCCTGTGGGATGTACCTCAGCAGACACCTCCATCAACCGTAAAGTCCCCAACAGTACCTCATCAGGAGTATCAAACAGCCTGCACAGATGCCATGTGTTGCCTGTGTTGCTGGCATCAATAAACATGCTGCACCTTGTACAATCTGAATGGCAGTGAGCTATGCACATGAGAGACCTGAACCCCAGCACTGACTTACATAGGACAAGCTGTACTGTGATCCATAACACAGAAGCCACTCCCACCCATGAGTGAACCCCCAGCACAGGCTACCCATAGAGTCACTTATCAATCTTCCTCAATAGGAATCCTGATGGGTGGACGGAGATGGTAGATTTATCCTGGGTATCACTGTCATGTCACAGGTAGACAGAGGCACAGTATACTAACCATGACATATGTCATGGCAAACTCCTCTTACAATGTGTGTTGAAGGACAAACACACTCTCCAACTAGCATTAGACATGGACTAGGGCACATTGCTAGTGTTTGCAATTGTACACCTATGTTGTGGAATACACTACCAATGTTGGACAAGCCTGGTTTAAGTAGTTCATATCTGAACAGAATGCAACATGGTCAGATGTACACAACTGGCCCCTAACCAGGCTGTTGTGCCCACTATCGAAATGTAAAGCAGTGATAGCAGTAAAGCCCATGATACTGTCCACCACAGTCAAAGTACTACCAGTACACTATACAGTACTACATTGTTAGGTCAGTGTGAAAGGATGTTGACAACTGAATGCAAAGCATCCCATGCAAACACTGCAGGCACAGTATAATCCTGTTGTGTTCACACACAAAGCAGCTGTACAGTAACTACACAACATGACACACAACACACAACCATAAACGGGTGATAGTTGTTGAAGTTCACACTCATCCACAAATGTGGTGGGCTGCAGAGTCCAACATATGGAATGCTCACACTGGGCATGCTCACACACTTAGACAACATGCCATGGGAAGGCTGAACTGGGCATGCTCACACACTTAGGCCAAATCTCGGTTTAGCAGTTGGACACACATATCTGGTATTGTTATGTGTTATGCCAGGAACCAACCACATTACAGCAGTCTGCCCAGTGCACACAGTTAAATGACTACAGAGACATACGTGATATAGTGGATCCCTCCCATATGCAAACATTTTCCACAGATGCACAAGTTGTTCATACAAACAGGGAATGCTATGGCAATAAAGATATGCAAACAGTCTATCAGCAACAAATAATGTGCATTTGACAATTAAACATATGGGTGTAGAGGTCAACACTAGGCTGTTTGCCCTAGGGAATGACAGCTTAGCCATAGTGTGCTTGGTGTCTGCCTCCCCACAGGATGCACATTCCCCTTTCTAAACACAGATGATGTCAGCACCCTATAAGTACAGCAGGAGAAAAGAAACTTCCCAGTAATCCGAATAGTGCGCTCTGCTAATGCGTCCAACTCAATTGTCATAACATAGTTAGGTAGGGGTTTCAAATGCTCAGTGTGTGTGTGTGTGTGTGTGTGTGTGTGAGTGGGGTTTGTGTGTGTGTAAGTCTGTGTGAGGGAAATGTCCCTTTTGGCAAATAGGAAAAGACACTACAGGATGCACATTCCCTTTTCTAAACACCGATGATGTCAGCACCCTATAAGTACAGCAGGAGAAGAGAAACCTTCCAGTAATGCGAATAGCGCGCTCCGCTAATGCGTCCGTCTCAAGTGTCATAACATAGTTAGGTAGGGGTTTGAATCCTGCGAGTAGCAAGTGTGTGTGTTTGTCTGAGGGGGGCTTGTGTGTGTGAGAGAAATGACCCTTTTGGCAAATAGGAAAAGACACTACAGGATGCACATTCCCTTTCTAAACACCGATGATGTCAGCACCCTATAAGTACAGCAGGAGAAAAGAAATCTCCCAGTAATGCGAGTAGCGCGCTCCGCTACTGCGTCTCTCTCAAGTGTCATAACATAGTTAGGTAGGGGTTTGAATCCTGCGAATAGCAAGTGTGTGTGTTTGTCTGAGGGGGGTTTGTGTGTGAGGGAAATGTCCCTTTTGGCAAATAGGAAAAGACCCTACAGGATGCACATTCCCTTTCTAAACACCGATGATGTCAGCACCCTATAAGTACAGCAGGGGAAAAGAAACCTCCCAGTAATGCGAATAGCGCACCCAGCTAATGCGTCCATCTCAAGTGTCATAACATAGTTAGGTAGGGGTTTGAATCCTCCGAATGGTAAGTTTGTTTGAGGGGGGTTTGTGTGTGTGTGAGGGAAATGTCCCTTTTGGCAAATAGGAAAAGACACGACAGGATGCACATTCCCTTTCTAAACACCGATGATGTCAGCACCCTATAAGTACAGCAGGAGAAAAGAAACCTCCCAGTAATGCGAATAGCGCGCTCTGCTAATGCGTCCGTCTCAAGTGTCATAACATAGTTAGGTAGGGGTTTGAATCCTGCGAAGGGCAAGTGTGTGTGTTTGTCTGAGGGGGGTTTGTTTGTGTGAGGGAAATATCCCTTTTGGCAAATAGGAAAAGACACGACAGGATGCACATTCCCTTTCTAAACACCGATGATGTCAGCACCCTATAAGTACAGCAGGAGAAAAAAAACCTCCGAGTAATGTGAATAGCGCGCTCCGCTAATGCGTCTGTCTCAAGTGTCATAGCATAGTTAGGTAGGGGTTTGAAATCTGTGAATGACAAGTGTGTGTGATTGTCTAAGGGGGTTAGTGTGTGTGAAGATTATGTCCATTTTGGCAACTAGGTGAACAGACTACAGGATGCCCATTCCCTTTTCTAAACACTGATGATGTCAGCACTCTATAAGTATAGCAGGGGAAGGGAAAACTCCCAGTAATGCAAATAGCGTGCTCTGCTAATGCGTCCGTCTCAAGTGTCATAACATAGTCAGATAGGTGTTTGAATCCTGCAATTGGCCGTGTGTGTTTTTGGCTGAGGGGGGTTAGTGTGTGTGAGGACAATGTCCCTTTTGGCAACTAGGTGAACAGACTACAGGATGCTCATTCCCTTTTCTAAACACTGATGATGTCAGCACTCTATAAGTATAGCAGGGGAAGAGAAAACTCCCAGTAATGCAAATAGCGTGCTCTGCTAATGTGTCCGTCTCAAGTGTCATAACATAGTCAGATAGGTGTTTGAATCCTGCAATTGGCAAGTGTGTGTTTTTGGCTGAGGGGGGTTTGTGTGTGTGAGGACAATGTCCCTTTTGGCAACTAGGTGAACAGACTACAGGATGCCCATTCCCTTTTCTAAACACTGATGATGTCAGCACTCTATAAGTATAGCAGGGGAAGGAAAAACTCCCAGTAATGCAAATAGCGTGCTCTGCTAATGCGTCTGTGTCAAGAGTCATAACATAGTTAGGTAGGGGTTTGAATCCTGTGAATGACAAGTGTGTGTGACTGTATGAGGGGGAATTAGTGTGTGTGAAGGTTATGTCCATTTTGGCAACTAGGTGAACAGACTACAGGATGCCCATTCCCTTTTCTAAACACTGATGATGTCAGCACTCTATAAGTATAGCAGGGGAAGGAAAAGCTCCCAGTAATGCAAATAGCGTGCTCTGCTAATGCATCCGTCTCAAGTGTCATAACATAGTCAGATAGGGGTTTGAATCCTGCAATTGGCAAGTGTGTGTTTTTGGCTGAGGGGGGTTAATGTGTGTGAGGGAAATGTCCCTTTTGGCAACTGGGTGAACAGACTACAGGATGCACATTCCCCTTCTAAACACTGTTCAGCAGACGGCCATGGCTCTGGCACAAGTTGTCTGTTGCTATGATGCCCCTTTGGAAGATGCTTGTGTCAGCTGGAGAGTTGATTATGGTGGCCAGTTTGCAGTCATCTGCATATTTGGACAGCCACAGTCCATCCGTGTTGGCCTGTACCTCCAATAAATATATACCAAACAAGAGGGTCCCAGGACTGAGCCTTGTGGGACACAACACGTAACTGTTATGGGGTCTGGCATGGCTCCAGCAATGCTAACCATGTGGGTTCTCTCCGTGATCCACTGTGCAATCCATCTAGTGACATAGGGGCTTATATTTAAGCTGGTGAGCTTCCCTAGAATGCCCAAGTGGGGTATTGTTGCGAAGGCTTTTGCAAGGTCCAGGTAGGCTGTGTGAACCACCTTCCCCTCGGCAATGGCCTTGGTGACTGTTCCAATGAAATCAACCGGGTTACACCCGGTAGTGCTGGTGTGCTCTCAGTAGCCCTGAACCAGGCATCTGTTACTGCACAGATATCGATGTTTTCCATGCCAAGGAGTGTTTTGGGTGCATGCATCTGGAGGTTTAGACATCTGGCGTTGGGTAGCATTGCTCTTAGTGTCTTATCCCTTGTGATACCTATGAAGGTGGGTTTGTCATTTGAGCCCTGCCTAACATAGGCACTATGGGGGTAGCGAGAGCCTTTGCCAATATCTGAAAGGCCAGGGGTGACAGGTGCAGGCCGTCCCTAGCAAAGCAGGTAGTTCAACAGAAGATGAATGTGTGAAGGTGTAGTGCCTGTGATTAGTTAGCAGTAGCATATATGACTGCTCACGTGGCCACATGCCAGGCAGGTCATATGCACTGTGTCACAGGCAATGTACATGTGAACTGGACAAACAGTGACAACCTGTCAAGTGGGACATGGACATACATATAGTAGGCTATGCAGATGGCACTAGGAGTCCACAGAAGCTCTATAACTATGCATTGCAGGTGTGATCAGTATTCCAGGGTAATTGCAAGCAAACATGCATGCAAACAAAGATACAGTAAACAGGGCTGCATGTAGTCCATTGTACAACAAACAAGCTGTACCAGTTCCAGTAGGTAACACTGCAAATATGCAGGCACTATTCACATGTACATGGAAATACACGGGTCAGATGGCTAGGGTCCAGTATCAGTGCACACAAGTGTACAGACCATGCATGTACTGTCAGGATGTACAATAACTGGATAGAAACCCATGTGCTCATACCTGCAGTAATACACATGTCAAATAACAGACACTGAGCCTTCACTCAGTGGTTCCATACTTAGTAGGATGTATGCTCCCTGGCCTGCCACCACAGTATCCCTGACATATATGGGGACTCTCCCTCCTGTGACAGTTAGTTATGTGTGTTGGGGCTGTCTAGCATGGCATGGGATGTGAGCATGCAGTGCTAGGGTGCTCCTGTGTATCCTGTACCAGTCGTGTAGTACTGCACACATATCAACATCCTCAAACATCCATAGCAGAGTCTAGTGTGGGCAACATGCCACTTGCAATTTACATGTCCATCATTGTGTATTACTACATTCATTACCCTATCCCCTGTGCTACCTATTTATGTAGCCTTCTGTTGACATCATTACCACCAGTATGCCAACATGTGCAGATGATACACTATGGTACTTACCATGGGTGTAGACAACAGGACATGACAATCACACACTTACTGCATCAGGCATGCTGTGATATACCCACAATTAATTCAGCGCACAGTACTGTTAACAACATGATACTATTACTACACATCTATGTGGTCACCCTGTGCATCAGCAACATGTTAACCTGTACCTGCACAGTTGTTACTGATTGCAGGAGGTGGCACAGTTTCATCATATGCACAGGGTGTGAACCTGGTATGCCTGAGTCAGCCACCCATACCACCAATTGACATGTATGTGTATGCGTGTTGGTGAGGGACAGCAGTAGAAGGTGGGGCAATGTTGATGCAGTGTGTGCGTGTATGCGGTAGCCCTAGGTGTTGTCAATTTGCATGTGTGTATGGATGCACACAGTTCCACCTCATGGCTGCCATATACTGGTGTTTGTGGACAGCCACAGACTGTACCTGCCAGGTCATACAGATCAGTGTCTCTGGCCACGGACACGGTACCTGTGCCTTGCAGGGGTGCTACGGACCGTATCCAGTACCAACCCAGACTGGGTACTGTCATCAGAAGCAGGTGTTCGTTGACTGGACACAGATCCCTGTCGGGCCTGGCCAGAGCCATGTGCACGTGGTCTCCTGGGGCGGTCTGATGACAGCACAGACCCAGCATTGCTGGGGCTGCTGCTGGCACTACAGGGGCAGCCGCGGCCCTGTTGTCGTCCGCAACGACTGCCAGCTGCTGCTGTTGCTGGCATACAGCCACGGCGACGCCTCAACCGCCCACCATCGCCCTGGCTCATGGACATGTAGTTGTGGAACCGGTCTAATATGTCCCCACAACATCTGTCTATGACATCGGTGAAATCACGGATGGCAGCCGCAATGTCACGCATACTGTCAGTCATGGCTGTGCGACATGCTGCCAGCTCCCTCAGACCCTGTCTGGTGTACCGTTCCATACGTGACTGTGCCTGCATGACAGTCCGAAACATAGCTGAGGTTGTAAGACCTCTGTGGGCACGTCTGACAGGGGCAGTACGCCCATGGATGCTCCCACGAGAACCCCTGGACATCTGTCTGTGTGGTACCATCTCTGGGCCATGCCCATGGCTGCTGTGTGGGGAGGCATGTGCCACAGATACCACATTACCCTGGTCAATGCCCACTGTATGCTGTCCATCACCTAGGGACAGTGGTGACAAGGGTGTATTGGCAGGATAACTGTGCGCATTGATGGGGTCGACAGCTGTGTACTGTCAATCGGCTGACCAATGGCGGACCCTGGCATACCTTCCTGTGCCATTACACCGATGTCATCATTATCAGTACCCATGGCACCTGACTCAGGTTCCCTGCTACATGACACCAGAGCAGCAACAGAACCTGTGGGAAGGAGACAAGAAACACAGTTTACAATGTCTACACATTACCAGCGATGCACACATGCACAGGTGCACACATGCACACATGCACACCTGCACACATGCACAGGTGCACACATGCACACATGCACACATGCACACATGCACACCTGCACACATGCACAGGTGCACAGCTGCACACATGCACACGTGCACACGTGCACACATGCACACATGCACACATGCACACCTGCACACATGCACACATGCACACATGCACACGTGCACACCTGCACACATGCACAGGTGCACACATGCACACATGCACACATGCACACAGGCGCACAGGTGCACACATGCACACATGCACACATGCACACATGCACACAGTTTCACACAATTGTACAGTACTCAGTATGCGTGATATCAACACACAGACACAGACACACCTACATGCATACAAAGAGCACTACTAAGTGAGCCAAATAGTACTATTACTATCAACACTATTACAGGAATTGTTAATACACACTCACCAGCATGGATAGGCTGCATTGCTGTTATACCAGAGGGTCCTGCAGACGTGAAGAAACTAATGTCAGTGGGCACAACTGTGCCATTGTTACTGAGTATGATACAGGTCAGGAGTACAACAGTCGCCTTTCACAGGTCAGCAGCTAATATTGAGGATATCACACTTGCACATTAAATACTATGGTGACAGCTACAAACCAAGGACACACCTCACACATGCATTAACTACCAGTGTACACAACAGTCAACTATACATATGACATATTACCTACACGTTCACTGTCTTGCTGCTGTGTGGCTCCAGCCTCCATCATGATGCATGTCTGCTGCTGTTGTTGTTGCTGGTGGACTGGAGCCACTACACTCAGGAGTAGTCCCTCCAGTCTGGTGAGTGGGGGATGTGTAGCCACCCCACCACCTGTGGCGACCTGTTGCCTGTGGATATCTGACGCACGCTGACGGACATGTCTGATTAAATCACTGCAGTGATGTCGTACCTGCTCATATGTCCTATTATGCGTGCCTATGTCATTTACCTGACGGACAAGGTCTTGCCACAGTGCAGCCCTCTCCTGCTGATTCTGGCTGGTGCGGGAAAAGAGTATTGCATAGTCCCGCACCAGGTTCTGGTGTATCTCCTCATCCTCAGCTGTGGAGTAGGTGGGGTTCCGCGGGTGGGCCATGTACCTGAGAAAGAAAATAACCTGGTATCAGCAAAATATGTCAGCAGAATTTGGCACACATACTACACATGCTACTCGACTGTTATGATACAACATATCTCGCATATGTAGCATCTGTCTGTCTATTGGTGGATACACATGTAGATGGCCAGGTATCAGTGCTCGGCCAGCAACTGTGCAACAGTACCTGGCAGACTCCATACGACATACTACCAAACCCCAGCAGTCAGAACACTGATTCAGGTCAGAAGCACCTCCTCACTCTGGGGGTTTGTATCTAGGTACTGTATGGCCTACATCGGCAACTACTGTGAGCTGACCACACACTGATTGCCCTGGATATACATATCCCACCTCCACCACCAGCACAAACGACTATAGTGCATAACATTGCAGATACAAACTTTACACTTTGTAACAGTGATATGGTATCCTTACAGCCCACTGGGCCAGTGGCAGATACAACCCACAATGCTGACCCCTACACAATTGCTTTCTACAGACATCTCCGAGAATGCATGGATCATGCAATCCCATATATGACCAAGACACTCTCCACAAAGGGACAGCATCCTGCCTGGTGGACCCCAGCCATAGACAGATTGTATTACAGAAGATGGAAGCTACTGCAAGACAGAGCATCATTCACTAAAGGGAGGGCATGTCTGAGCAGCACTGGTAAGGATCTATTTCCCATCATACAAACTACATGGGCAATGTTGAGAGGGAAATCAAGAGTGACACTACAGATGACCAGGAGGCCTTCTTCAGTTATGTTAGCAACCTGGTCAGGAGCCATCCTCTATGCCCATAGGTAGTACACAACAAATATTTCACTGACACCACAGATATAGACAACATTGTGGCAGACAGGTTCAGTGCAGGTGTCACCCCGCCCTCTCCCCTGAAATAAGGCATAGTTATCCCAGCTGACTGTAACCTTCCCATCACCACAGATGTCCAGGTGAGAGACACCCGCAGGACAGCAGAATACACAACATGGATGGGACCTGATGGTATCCCCAGTTGCATGCTACATAACCTCTGACAGGAGCTAAACACACATATAGAAGTGCTATGTAACACTAGCCTGACTTCAGGATATGTACCTGTACACTGGCACACAGCAGCAGTGGTTCCACTCCATGAAGGAGGCACCTCACCATACCAATACAATACAACACAATACATTACATTACAATACAATACTATACAATATGCTATTGCCCCTGTGTCTACAGCAGCGTCCTGTTCTGCTACCCTGACCATTGTGACACATGTGGTGTGATGGTACCTGCTGCTGTCACACAGTTACACAGGGTGACTCATATGGCATATTACCTATCTGACTAACATTCAGCAGGGGTATGTGTGACATGTACTCATGGGGAGTCTTGCTTCTTAACACTGTGTGGTTTATTGCAGGGTATGTCTTATCTGTGGGTAGGAACTCTTACCTCCACATGTGCACACTATTGCAGTGGCACGGACGACACACAGCAGACATTTAGGTTGTGGATGGTGGGAGGTGTTACTATGGTTGTTGGACATCTGTCATGGGTGTGACCTCCATATGTAAATCTGGGAGTGGTAACCTCTATGTGGGTAGCATATGTGTACTCTGTGGTGTTGTCAGTCACTGTGCATTGGTAATGTGTTTGTGTGCGTTGTCACAGTGTTGTACATGTCACTGTGTCCTTCTCCATATCTGTAGCTGTCATGTGAGGTCCATACCATGGCATCCATTATGTGGTGTGGGGGGTACACCGACCTACATGTCCATACCTGACTCACCATGTCCGCGGACACATACCATGTGCAGGTATTCCAGGGATAGTGTGCCACTGTGACTATCATTGGGGCCACTATTGTACACATTTCTGACCCTGCTCACCCCTGACACATGCAGCGGTGGGCGGCCAATCACATATCTGGTGGTTACTGGTGTAGGTGATCTGGAATGTGGTATGGTACTCCGGATTTGACACTGGTGTTCACTCCATGCCTTTGTCACCAGGCACCTGTTGCAATACATCTGTACACATGTGCCTCACACAGACTTTATATACATCTCTCTCTCTCTCTCTCTCTCTATATATATATATATATATATATATATATATATATATATATGTATATAGATATATCTATATATATATATATATATATATATATATATATATATATATATATATATATATATATTTATACATATATATATATATATATCCGTATACATATAGACATATATATATTGATGTACATATATTGCTATAGATGTGGAGGGGGGGGCACAGAGGGTGTGTGAGTGACAGAGGGGGAGGGACAGGCTGTGTTGCAGGTCGTCATATACAATCATACCTGTAGGTAGTCAGATCAGTCTGCCTATGTATATGTATCTACATATATCTATATCTGCATGTGTGCATTACATAGATATGTTGGTACAATATTCTATCTACATCTGTCTATGTATTCCTACATCTCTCTCTCTATGTATGTATACATATATGCACATCATATATATATATATATATATATATATATATATATATACATATATATATGCACATACATATGTTGACATACATACATATCCATATGTTAGACAGGTATATCAACATATTTGTCTACCATACTGTATAAACACACTAACATACAGCTAAACATACATAACTGTGTAACCTAATTTGTACATGGCACTACAACCTACAATCAAACAACATTGATATGTGCACATAGATGGTCTCACATACAAATGTATGTACAGCCTTCACTGATAGTTGCTGTATGTCTCCTGCCCTTTACACATCTTCATATACATATGGATACAGACCAATGACACATATGGAGGGTTCACAGTAGGTAGACCTGTTTGTCACAGCTGCTTGTGCTGCTGTCTGGTTCTCTGTCCTGCTGCTCCACTTCCCAGTTGTCAGCTTTCAGGTAGCTGTTGCTGAACAATTTGTTTCTGTCTGCTTAAATGCAGTTTTCTCTGTCTCTGTCTCTGTCTCTGTCTCTGTCTCTCTCTCTCTCTGTCTCTGTCTGTCTCTCACGTCCTTCTCAGGGTGCAATGAAAGTATTGCATGCGTGGACATGGAGTACAGCATACTTTTGTAGGTATCTGCATATGCCCATGTGATGGCCTCTGCACCAATTGTTAGCCAGCATTTGCTAATTGCATGCAGCCAGTAGTGTACTGATTGCAGTTCTCACTGTGATTCCAGAACAGTGCTATAAAAAGGTGTGTGAGATAGGCGTAGCCCTTTCAGATGTTAAGGGCAGGGACCATGCTGTTATGCTGTGGACAATGCTCTGTGAGTGTAAAGGTTGGTATCTCTCTCATATTTCCAGGTGTGTTGTAGATTAACATTCCTCCATTCATTTCTCCAGTTTCCTGTACTAACTGTGTATGTACACTGACAACTAAAACTACTACTACTGTTAATGTGTGTGTGTGTGTGTGTGCTTTCCTTTCACTTTTGCTTGCACTCTGTTGCTAAGGCTTCAATAGTTGCCCTTTACAGTCACTACTTGTATGCCTGCTAGGTGTCTTGACTGTAGTGTGCTGCTGTAGCTTTCCTATTTTCCATGTACATTCACACCTTGGAATGCTTGCTATATCTGCTAGGGTGTTACAGCATGCAGTGTGGTCTGGCCATGGTGTGGGCCTTGACATCTATTAGGGTATTTGAGTATGCTGCTGAGCAGGCCCCAGAGACTTTCAGGTTCATCAGTTATGTGCCTCATGGAATGGTACATATCAGTGGGGTACACCCATTAAAATGTCTGGTATGCTGCAGTTGTGACTGTGGTTTAGCATGAGCATATGTATTACTACACTTTTTCTGCCATGCAAGTGGTGAATACTTTTCGGACTCCATAGTTACCATTGCATGTGTTACACCTTTCTGCCTACTGTTTGTACATTTCACATGGGGTCTGTGGGGCATCCCTGTAAGTCATTCCCTGTTGCTATGTCTAGGCTCTTAACTATTCAAATATGGTGGTGTTGGACCCGTCATGTGTACAGATATTTGCAGGCTGTCCACATTTCTGCCTCATAATTTGGTCAATATCTCATGCACACCTTTATCTGGCAAGTCACTCTGGGCTCAATTCAGAATATGGTGACAAACATTCAATTTCCAGACTGCATACCCTTCCAAACATCCCACAAAGTGTAGACCCTGTTACTTTCTGAACTGTCTGCGTTTGTTGTAACTTTATTTGTAATGTGTCCCTGGTTTTGGCCTTTGCTCCACATACTTTATTACTTGGTCCGGATGTGTTCCTGTAAGAGGTTGTGGGGTATGGGCAGTGCTTATCCTGCTGTGAGTATGTGTGTGTCTTACAAGGTGCTATGGTGACATTATTACCTACTAGCTTCCAACTAGCATGGCTGTTTCTGTTCACACACTACTATTATGGAAATCCACCAGTTTTGTTTGTAATTCTAAATGTCATGCTTTGTGTACTACACATCTATATTCCCTTTACATTCATTCCTACTGTTACATGATATATTTACTTTAGCACAATGTTCTTATATATGAGTCATGGCTTAGTGATAAGTCATGCTGACTACAGTTGCCAAGGTCCTGGGTTCGGGACTCACAGTGGGATTTTATTTTTCTTTTGAACTGAGTACAGGACCTGTCAATCAAAGTGACTAAGGCACTTTTAAGCAGTTGTAACCAGGCTAGTGCTGGTTTGCGCGGAGCTCACGCATGCGCACTGGCTGTTAGCTCTGCGCACACAAGCGCACACCTGATTACAACCACTTAAACATGCTTACTCTTGCGCACACCCACGCTATTTTCCTTGAAAGAAAAGAAAAATGGTGAGACAGGAAAGTGGTGAAAAAGGGGTCACAAAGAGGGTAAGACAGTAAGGAAACAAGCTTGGGATGTGCAGGAGGGATGTAGGTAAGGCTCATAGCTGCCCATTTCTTCATCAGCAACAGCTGTGCATATATATGTAATTTGGTGTGACATTTGAAACCTTCCACCCCTGAGAGAGGTGTCAGGACAACAATAATACTTGTTGTACAGCCAATTGGAATTGATAGGTTCCATGTCCAGTAGACATGTGCGGAATGGGCAGCTATGTATGGGGCGTAATTTTTTTGTGGGTACAGAGTGCCCTTTTTTTTTTATTTTTTCAGGTGAGAGTGGTATGTCAGGTGAAGGTAGTCGGTATAGCTGGGGAGGTAGGTTGGGTAGGTTAACAGACAAGACAAACAAGACGCATACAGGGGCGTTGTATGACATGTGTGGGGAGGTTACACAATTGATGGGGACGGAGGTTTGGATATCCAGAGCCCATGAGCCCACAGATGGCAACAGTGGAACTGATATCCCCACCCATAGGCAGTTGCCACTGTTCCTTCACTGCCCAGGACGGGGCTGTGCTGGGGGCTGTGTAGGCGGGGCAATGGGCATGCCCGTTAGTTGCACCACCCGTGCCTCGAGCTGGCGTAGGGGCTCAAGGACAGAGTCACGAATCTCCCTACGCACCACAGCCCGGACGCTACGGAGGGTGAGTGGTGGATCTCCTCCGGCCACACTTGCAGAGGGGGGGTGAGCCCCATCCCCTGCAGCGCTTACACCCGCAGGTGGCACAGGGCCACCGGAGGAGGGTCCGGACTCGGCACTAGTGCCAGGTGCACTCGCCAGCTGAGGTGGGAGAGGTGGGTCCGCTGGAACCCGCCTTCCCTGTCGTTCTATGTTTTGCATTATGTCATGACAGTTTGGGTTAGTGACATATAATACCATTCACAATTAGTTGTAACAGCATGCATTAGTATTCCCATTAACCAAACACCCAGATATTCACACCATTGAACAGCGTGCATAACACATGCATAATTTGAACAGAAATACACAGTCCAACAACATGCAGGGTTAATTGATGGCAATGGGCCATCAGGTGTGGATGTATGAACAGGGCAGATGCATCAACAGACATGCAAATATATATGACCCAACAGGACAAACGTCCAGGGGTATTAATTGTGATTGCACATACCATTTTCACGTGGAATGGGTTATATGTAGTTACAGGTTGGGGTGAAGAAAGTAATATTAACACCTTCGAATAACAATGCATATGCTGTACATTTCTAATAGCTACAGTTATATACACACTACTGTTCTAACTACAGTTTCCTATATGTTAACTATTTCAACTTGTTGATAGGACTGTTAATGCAACATCAATATACATTCTATGGTTCTTCATACACATTCATATCTAGCTTTGTTCAGCTACATCTAGGGTACATTTGCTTTATATGGCTGTAGACAAGTGGGGATGTATGGTATATCAGACAAACATCCTATCTGCATATTGCAGACTGAGAGCAACATATCCTGATTTTGGGATACACATTCCAGATGCAGCAACACTTTGAACAGATTTAGCTGTTTGGTTTTGAATCTCACATGCATTTCATTCTGTCTTGACTGCAGTATACTTTATTCAGGGGTTATTACTACTGTATTGCTGGATTCATGGCACTTTCTCACACTCTCTCACTTGCTTTCATTTTACTATTCAGGATGGTACATCTAGGCTTTATTGACATGTTTTAACAGTAGTTATTACAATCCTTTCCAGCAGTCTCACTTCTGTCATGTTTCAGTATTTCCACAGGGATATATTTCACACATGTGATTTATCATGTTCTGCAGCTATACTTTTCAGCCTGCTGCAGGTTGTGCACTATTTTCTTACAGGCAGGGCATTTTTATTTCAGGATATATGTCAGCACAGTTTCATGTTTAGCTTACACTTACAGGCTGCAAACTATTGTGATCAAGCAATACTTGCATACACTTTCACACTGTTACTTGCAGATTTTATTCCTTACTGACTACACTGCACTCTTATGCTGACTGTCATGCTTTGATATTTCTTTACAGTTACTGGTAGTGGATTACTGACCTGCCTGGTGGTGCAACCACACCAGCCTATCGCCATAGGCTCTGCGGTTCGCAGAACAGACACCTGCAGCTGTAATATAAATGAAGTAATATTGGAATACACATCTCCATAATATCAGCTAGTTTAACTTGTTACATACATAATTAAATGTTACTTACTCAGTGGTGGGGTGTTGGGTGTTTGCCGGGCCTCCTGGATCCAAAGGTTCAGTTGGTCCTGCTTGCGTCTCTTCAGGTCCGCATGGTGGTGACGGACCTCTTCACCTGTCCTTGGAATCCCTGTGGCACTGGTGAGTTCATGAGCCAACTGGTCCCACGCCTCAGCCCTGTACGCTCCCCAGAGGACCTGGCCCTGCATGAGTTGGGCCTCATTATTGTGGACTAGGAGCCAGGCCATGTACCTGGACTCCTCAACACCCCACCTCTGTGCTCAAAAGCGACTACCCTCTCCTCCTCCTGACATTCTGCCTGCAGGTCTGTTCTACAATCGTTTATGCTGTGTATTCCCGCCTATGGGGCTTATATAGTCCGTTTTTCCCGCACATATCTGTGATTGGCCATTTTGGAATTGTATCAACTTCAGTAAACCTGCATTGTCACGCTCTAGTTTGTATTCATTCCTATATATGAGCTATTATTGCATTTCTAGGTACTGCTGTCATGGCTTAGTGGTTCTGTATCTTGACTATGGTGTATAGTATCCTGGGTTCGAACCTGGCCACTGCTTTTCATTTTTCATGACTGTCTAGACATGCTGAGGGGTGTGTCTGTGTAAAGGCAGTTTTGATATGGCTTGCTCAACATTGCCCGTCGGTTAGCTTGTTTGCGCGGTGCGCAGCTCCGCGCAAATGGGGTACGCTGGTTTAAGCCTCATTTGGCTATCGGCATGCATATTACGCTCAGCTCAGTTAGGGGCACATAGATTTAGCATGTTAAACCACTGCTCAGCTACGGGCACTCATTTTGCACCAGTTAAACCACTGCTCATCTACTGGCACATGCACTCACCCTGTTAAACTGTAGCTCAGCTATGGGCACATCTGGCATCTTTTATTCTTTTGTTACCTCACATTTCTTCAGTATACATGGGCTATTTCATTACATTTTACATATATTGGGGTTTTATGTGTACATATTTGTCAGGGACTCGTTTCCTGCTTATTTTGAAAAAAAAAAATTGGTGTTGTGGGGGCTCGAACCATGAATGCCTGCTCTTCAGCCAACATCTCTACCGCTACGCTATTGCTTCCTGGCTTATTTTGCATATTTAGTTCTTATATGCTTTCCCACTGACTGCTAACTGTAGCTGCGCTACGGGCACGCCCGCGCAAACGAGCCCACTCACAGTTAAACATCTTTACAATTTAAAAAAAAATATGACATGTTCATTTATATTTCTTTTATGTTTATAGTCTGTAGGGGCATGTGTTGTGTTGTGTTTATTCACATTTCCGTGGACTCTGTTGTGGGTGTCTACTTTGGGCACTTTTACACTTCTGGGGGCGTGTCCGCTTGCAGGGCTCAGCCTACGGACACGCCCCCTACTGTCTTACATGGACCGTGTTAGACTTAGGTGTGATTCAGCATGCTCTCATGAATATGCAAAGCATGCTGACATCACTCCGTTTAACTGCAGCCTCCGTGTAAGAGTTATAACTCTTACACGGAGGCTTCGTGAATCCTGGGGTATATGTCCACAAATTATTATTCCAAATCTTTAAATTGCCACATTTTATAAATTCAAAAATGTTCTTAACATCATTTCCTCTCTACTTCTTCTTCTTTGTCCTTTTCAAATCACAATTAAAATCTCCCACTAATATTATATTCATATTAATTACTACATAATTCAAAATTTTATGAAATACATTTTCCCTTTCTTCACTTGTAACATAGGCATACAATGCTATAATTCGATCTACCTGATTATGTCATCTGAAAGCTATGATATTTAATCTTCCCATCTTTACCATTGTTATATTCAATATTTTCACTGACTTCCTGAAAAGCATAACTATGCCAGAGGATAATTTCTTTCACTAGAATTCATACTGAATCTCCTCCTCAATGTTGCTTTGTAATCTCACTCCTTGTGTCAAAAATCTTACATCTTCTAATATTATATTGTTGACATCACACTTACTATACCAATTTAGGATGCCTATTGTTCAACTTATATTTTTTAATACTATTTAAATTTACTGAAAGAACTCTAAAATTTTCATCCAGTCTATGTTGTAGCTTACCAGGAATTCTGTACGTTTGAAGTATTTATCTTATTTGCTTTATCCGTTTTCTTCCTTTTTCTCCTCTACCCTCGTCCCTTTAAACTTTTGTTTTCTATCTCTTACTCTTTTGCCAATAACATTCTTTTGGCGATATTGTAGTTGAGGGCCTCACCAGTTCCTTTCGCGCAGAAGTGGGCATGTCGCAAATTGAGTGACAAACTGGTCTGCATATTACTTGGGGTTTTCGACAAACTGGCAGTAGATTCTATATTTTTTTTTTTTTTTTACATTTTAGATCAATTAAAACTTGCTGTTATACACAATATGTGCATATCAAAGTTCAGTCATGCTGCAACACCCTGTAATACTTAAAGACTTAACCCCACAACTGAAAGAAAGAAGAAGCGGTTACACTTCTGTTACGATTGCGTGCTATACTGACAGCACATAACCGTTCAAAGTGTCAATATGAGATTTTGGTGACTGACTATTAAAAGCACTGTGACAACGGAAACACTTTAGTTTAAATAAGAAGCTATTACATGTTGTATCAAATCCATAATTTTAGCAGTTGGCAGTCCTCTTAAGAAACTGAAATACCCCAAGGTCGAGAAAGTGGGTTTTTTTTTGTTTTTTTTTTAAATGTCGGTTCACGCCAATTTACTTTCAGTTTACTGTTATATTTACTATCCTATTACAACGTCAAGTGCACTTTTTTTTTTCCTTCGGTTGTGCATTATTGGGAGGGAATGCATATTCATGAATGACATATCACGGGGTGGGTTTTGGGCGTGGCTTGCTACTGCGCATCTGGTGAAGCCATCAACTACAGTATTGCCATTCTTTTTAGCTTTCACTGTGTTCAGATTTATATCTTCCTCATCACTTATTTCAGAACCTTTTTCTACAATATCTTTTGCTTCATTTTTCTCTTTATTCTCATCTTTCTTTTTACCCTGCTTGTGCTTCCCAACTTCCTCTTTATCTTTTCTCTGGACCAGTTCTTCCCTTTGTATATTGCCTTCACTTTTGTTTTTTTCTTCATCATCCTTTTTCTCTAGATTACAGTATATCCATAAATCCCCATTTTTGTTACATTTATAACATTTCATTTCACATTTTTTGCATCATGACCTGTTTCCCTATAAGTATAACATTTCCTCATCACAGTTACTTATCAAATGAACATCATTTCCACAGGGGAAAAAAAACGTTTTAGGCTGTTTCAAATATTTTTCAGCACCCGTTACCCTATACATTTATAATACTAAGGAAATGAACATCTTTTTTTCTTCCACCATTCTCAGTACAATATGTCAGTCCCATCCACTGGTTCCTAATCCTCTGTTATCATACATTTTGCTAGTATCCATAACTTCTTTACAAAGCTTGCTTAAATGCCTCTTTGAAAGTCTCTTATTTAACTTCAGTTGAAAATTGAACATGCATTCTCTTTTTAGTTTCATTGTGAAATGCTTTAACTAAATAAGAGTTCCATAAATTTGAGTTCTGAACAGAACCAGTATTAAAATTAGTGTCACCATTAAATTACCCCTGTCCATTTCTTTTTCTTCTGTGTTCTGAATTCTTACCACAAATGTCCTTATATTTATGACATTTTCTTTCTTGTGTTCATCTGTTATCGCTTTCCCTGCTGTTCCCTTAACAATTTCGGCATATGATTTCTTTCTCTGGCAATCTTCTTTTAAAATGGCTTTTGATTCCTCTGATTGGATTTTGTCCATAATTTCACTCCATTAAACATGTTTTATATTCTCATGCTTGTTGTGCAATAAAATTCATCCAAAATATCATCATGCAACCCTCCTGACTGGATTGTTGTAATAAAACATCCATCATTGTTTTGAATGTTTGCTATCAATAAAGCAAACACATTTTGCTGAAACAACACTACACCATAGTACAACTCTGTGCTATCTGCCATCTTAGATCTCCTAATGAGACAGGGAATTTCCCTGATGCTTTGGCCAGATAAATAAATAACTAAATAAATAAATAAATAATAAAAAATAGTTGTTCAAGAACAACTGCTCTAGATATTGGCATAAGAATTACTAAAATGCATCACTGACACAACTTCTTATGTGAAATCTGCATCAAAAATCACTTTGCAATCTTATTAAAAATAACAAAAAAAGGATTCAAGCTGGAATTGCTTGTTTAAACCATAGTTTATGAAGTTATTACAGGAGAAGAATGCTTTATCTGATGAATATCAAGAGCAGTCGTTTTTGTATAACTAGTTTTCCTTTTTTTGTTGTTGATTAATATATAAATAGATTTATAGATAAAGATAAACATATGTATGTGTGTGGTGAAAGAAAGAGATAGAGAGAGAGAATGACTCTGTTAATAATTTACAGCAAGTTCAACAGTATTCCAGATATGGTGAGGCCATGTTGAAATACAGTTTTGCATGACTTATTTTAGTTCATTGTGCACTTCTCCCAACTGTTTAGGATGCCAAGTGTTATGTTTGCTAACAGGTGTGGTGGGTAAGCCTAGCCATTTGAATAATCCCTATGTTGTCTTGAAATTTTGAAGTATCCTAGCAGTGACAAAAACAGACATTTGTCTTTCTCATCTAACTATACAGACAATGATTCTGTGATTTAATGCTCTGGTACCAAAAGCAGACAAGTATCCCTTTATACAATTTTAAATTTCTTTCCAGAGGTCCCATGTCAATAGCCATTTTGTGAATAGTTCTTAAAGAACATTATGAAGCTACAGTAGGTGGCTTAATAACTACATTACAGCAGTGGTAGTGGTGATGCCATGCAGTGAAGTGGTAAGAACTAATATAACATCTTTATTAATGTTCAGTTAGTTTTCTTTGCTAAGAGTGATATGATGCTTCTTTGGTGATACAAGGGTTCTTATGGTGATACAATGGTTTGTATAGTGAATGAATAAGTCAGTATGCCTGTCAGGGTTATTGAGTGAAGTGTGAAGAATTCTGGTATTTTGGAAATTCCAGTAATTAAATTGGACAGCATTATAGGTTTACATGATTTAGTGGACGAAAGCCTAGAAATTTTATAGCAAATGTTAAGTCTTACTGAGATTTTATGGGAGAATGTTGTAAAACTGATGGTTTCCATGAATGACAGGCTTAATAAAATGCCAGATTATTTGAAATCAATAGCCTTATTGCTGTACTTTATGTTTTATATTGTATTGCTTTATGCTGTATTGCAATACATAAACTTTGCTTGTGCTACAATGTTCTGTCTAATATTATATGGTATTACAGTTTTTTTTTCTTTGTGACTGATTGGCAATTGAAGCTGTGCATTAATTCAGACAAAATTGATTTATTATATCTGGGGTTACAGTAGTAACCTTCTTATCAATTTGAAATAATCTTATAGCTGTATTTAACATATAGCTTCTCCTCCATGTGGTGTACACAACAGCCAAATGTCAAAAATGAATGGAGTAGAGGAGTAAAGTAACCCCATCATCCTGCACCTGCTGCCTCAAACTGGCTTGTCTCCGCTGTTCCTGGAAGTAACATCATCCCAGCCGGTGGATTACACCCAACTTGAGCATCACAATGCAGAGGGGGATGACTGGTTGGGAGTCCTGCTCTGCCAATATTGAGTAATGAGATCCTATCACATGCTGTGCTAATGAATCTCATTACCTATGCCTCCTGTAGTGAAAACTTACCAAAGGACTCAGTAGCATGCCATGTCAAGTCAAAGCTGTTCATCTACACAATACCCCCTGTATGACAACATTGGCCTTGTAGGCATAGAGTCTGCCCGTCTGGCTGCAGTACCAAGCGTGCAACAAAAATAGAGTTATGTGGCCATGAGGCCATCCTATACTGGAGCTCCTCCCCAAGGACAGAAGACTGCAAGCATGACAGCATGCCTGCATTTTCCTCATCTATGGCAGGGGAGAAGCATCTGGGGCCAATAGTTCTGCTAGGAATTTATTTTTATTTTTATTTTTTACATTTGTTGACCAGGCTAGTCTAGCTGGATATATGTCCATTTTCAGCAGAGGCCCAGGGAGAAAAGCTCCAAGCACAAACAGTGACAAAATAAAATTATACAAGGACATGATAAAAGCACTATATAGAGGCAGCATTGTTCAATGGAACACTAAAAATTATAGACTATAAAAAATTTTAGTAAAAGTTATACTAAACAATATATCAAACACACTAGAAGCTATGAGCACAATTCGGTTAAGAAAGAAAGAAGTTATATTTGATCGTCATGTTGAGAAGAAAAGAGTAATAATTAATTTTGGAGGCCTAAGTTAGAGGAATAGAGCAAGAAGGGGAAAATGATATCAGTCTGGGTTAGTACATGGACAAAGCCAATGAGTTTTCAGATGCTCTTTAAGATGTTTTTTAAAGAGGGAAGTTGAAGCAAGGGTTGATAGTTCAGAGGGAAGCTGATTCCAGATTTTGCCTGCAGTGTTTGAGAAAAGTGAATCATCAGCTTTGTTGTTAGATTTAAAAGAGGAACCTAGAAGTTTATTAGCTGAGCGAAGTGTAGCTAGATTTTTATATGGTGAAATTAGATTAGTGAGGATAGGGGTGTTATTAGGGTGGTATAGGATCTTTTGAGTGATGAGTACTTGTTGACAGAGTATGTGGTTTTGCAATTCTAGCCATTCGAGTTGTTTGAGGTTTCTGCAGTGGTGAGTTTTGAAGGGGGAGCATGTGAAAAATCTGGCTATGCTATTATAACAGGTAGAGAGTTTAGAGAGGTTATTTTTGGATAGGTTGGTATATATAACAGAGGTATAGAAGAGGGTAGAAATGAGGTGGGTCTGGGCAATAGTTTTCCTTGCAGAAGGGGTAAGGAAGGGTTTAATTCTATAGAGGGTATCACGTTTTTTGTTAACAGACTTTATGGTGGAGTTGATGTGGTCATCATAGCTAAGTCGATTATCAATTGTTACACCTAGTAGGCAGGTTGTGGTATCTGGGGTTATGTTGGTGCCATTGTTAGAGGTTATAGAGAAGAATGGACTAGGTAATTTATGAGTTGGAGTAAAAATGAGTAGTTTAGTTTTTTTGGGGTTGAGGAGGAGGCAGTGTTGCATAAACCAGTTTTCAACATTATGGAAAACGGTTTGGGTGGGGGAGTGGAGAGAGGCTATATTCTTGGCTGCACAGATTAAGGTGGTGTCGTCTGCATATTGAATGCAGGTGGCTTGAGGTATATTCATGTGTAGATTGTTGATAAATAAGGAAAAGAGTAGGGGACCTAACATGGAGCCTTGGGGTACTCCAATATTTACTGGGAGTAGAGAAGACAGATTGTTATGCCAAAGCACTGCTTGCTGTCTATTTTCAAGATAAGACCTGAACCATTGTATAGCGTGAGGATCAAGAAAATGGGCCTTTAGTTTCTCTAGAAGTAAGTCATGGTTGACCATATCAAAGACTTTTGACAGGTCAATAAATAATGCAGAGGAAAAAGAGTTGTTGTTCCGGTTTTTGTTTATAGAGTCTGTAAAGGATAAGAGTGCAGTCGATGTGCTATGGAATGGTCTAAAGCCATGTTGGCAGTTTGCTAGTAGATTATTTTGTAGTAAGTGGTTAAGTAGTTGTTTGTGAATACATTTTTCCATTATCTTAGCTAATGGGGAGAGTAAAGCAATGGGGTGAAAGTTAGAAAGCTCTTTAGAAGGTCCACCTTTATGTAGAGGGATGATGTGGGATACTTTCCATAAAGTAGGGATTTTGACTTCTGAGATAGTTCTGTTAATAAGGATAGAGAGGGGGAAGTCTATGGCTTTTGCAGCAATTTGGAGGTATTCAGATGGGAGATGGTCAGCAGAAGGTGTGCAAGGCTTCAATTTTTGAAGTAGCTTACAGATGAGAGATGTAGGTACAGGTTGGATTTGAAAGGTAGGAGATGAGGTTATGGAGTTCTTTAGTGGGGAAGAAGTGAAGGGTGGTAAGGAATTGGCTAGGGTTTGAATGGCTTCTGTGAAGTAGCAATTAAAGGCATCAGGGATTTGGTTGGAGTTTTTATTGTTGAAACCAGCTGGGTCTGGAGTAGTAGGGTGACCTGGCTGAAGAAGGTTGTTTATTCCTGACCAAGTCTACTTTTAATGGAAAAGGCTGTTAGTGCCATATCCATTGAAGTTTGAGGATTGCTTGCACCTAACTTTACATATCTACAGTCCTTGACCTACTGCTTTCATACAATAATTTACAGTTTCATCTCCATGGGCAGCTTGCTATGGCAGACAGTATGGCTTCCCTCCAGATTCTGCCTGCAATGTCAGTTCGCTTATACAAGGTGAGCTGCAGCTTGGCCAGAACAGCTCATTGACTTCAATGTGCTGCTCTGGTGTTTCAGGGTTGCATATTGGAGACCTTCTTAAATATACAATTCTGAAGTGTTTCAGAGAAAGAATCCCAGTTCTCCTTTTGGAACCAAGCAGCCCCATTAGCATACACTGAATTGACTCTAGTGGAGCTCTAACTTTTGGAATTAAGTTGGAAGTAAGTGCGTAGTGTAGAATGTTACTCTGCACCCAAGACCATTTAGAATCTGGCTCAGTTTTACTGAACGTGCCCCCCTCACCACCAACAACAACAATCTCAGAATCTGTGCCATATTTAAATCACTTACATGGAAGACATGCAATTGTTGGGTTTGGTTTCACAAAAGGATTGCTACTACTGCTACAAAGAAAACTAAATAAGGTAAATTTGCATTTTTCTATATAAGACTGTGTAGTGAAGCAATAACAATAGTGATGAAAATGCTCATGAGAGGAGCAGGATTTTTGAAAGTAATGACTTTAAAGAATATTTTAAAGATATTCCTTACTCCAAAGAATTAGTGATTCAAAACATATCTGTTTCATAGACATATTTAAGGATTCACAAGAAAATTGCCAAAATAAAAGCAACAATTTTTGACTGAAGCATTTCATTTAAAGTTGCTACCTTAGGAACTAACACAAAGTTTCTGATTTAGGGATTTAATTTCAGAAGGTATAATTCAAGGATTGTAGTTCTTGTTGTAAATGAAGTATGGTAACTTAGTTACTGTGTGTTCCTGCTCAGTTTCTTCATAGATTATTAACAAATATACCACTTCAGCAACATCTCTTATAAAAAAATAAATAAATAAATAAATGGCCCTGTGTGGCTGTGGCTGTGTCAGATCATTCTAGAGATATGCATATCTTGTCTTCTTTTTTACATAAAATCTGAATAAATCATTTTCTGCACTTCCAATTGAAGGTACAATAACATAGTAGACAACAATTACTAGAAATTAAAACAGTCGACATCTACATGTAGCTGGTCGGATGTCTTGAAGTCTGCAGAGTATCTGGGGCCTACTACTTGCACAAGGCTACAACAGTTGGGTATTCTAACTCTTCACACTCTAAGGTGCCTGAAACTGGCAGAACAGGTTTCTGGAATATGCTGGACAAGAAAAAAGAGAAAGAGATGTCAGAGAACAAGGAAAAGAGGTTGCACAGCAGGTATTGATGTAAAGTTAAAAACAAACCCCTACAGGCCTGTACTACCAACTATATTGCTAGCTAATGTGAAATCACTGGATAGCAAGATGGACTACTTGAAAATGGAACTCTCCAATAAGAACGAGGTGAAAAACACTTGTTTATTTTTTTATTACTGAGACATGGCCACACAACAAGATAAATGATAGTGCAGTAAACTTAGAGAATTTTACATTCTTTCATGCAGGCAGAAAACATGCACTGTTTGGAAAGGCCAGTGGAGGTGGAGTCTGCATCTATGTTGACAAAATATGGTGCAGCAACTGTGAAATCATACTATCACAGAGTTCCTGTCCATTACATGTAGACCATTTTACTTGCCCGTGGAGCTGAATGGGGTCAGTGTAACAGTGGTGTATATCCCACCTAGTGGTAATACCACTGAGGCTCTAAATAAACTATGGAATTATATGGGTGATCTGCAGAGAAAATATCCTGACTTTGTACATGTGGCAGCTAGTTATTTTAATAAACCAGATCTGAAAGAAGTACTTCCAAACTACCATCAGTATGTGGATGTTTCTACAAGGGGTTATAATATCATGGACAAGGTGTACACAAACTTAAAGAAAGCATATAATGCAGTTCAACTTCCACAAATGGGAAACTCTGACCATTATACCATCTTGCTATCACCAGCTTACAAACCTGGTTAGAGAGAAACCCACAAAGAAACAAATCAGGGTATGGCCCGAGGGAGCTATGGAGGCCTTCCAAGACTGCTTTGAAAGAAGCAACTGGGATATGTTCAAGAAGGCAGCCACTGTGAATCAGCATCTGAACGTTGATGAATACACTGAGGTAGTGGTAACATACATTTTAAACTGTGTTGATGGCATAACAAATACCAAGAGTATCACTATTAGAGCTAACCAGAAGCCATGACTCACCCTAAGGTATATGAGCTTCTGAAGGAGAGATATGCAGCATACAGGGCTAAGGACAAAGCAGCCCTTTGTGTAGCAAGAGGTAATTTGAGGGGGGGTAAAAAGGAGGCCAAGAAGGAGTATGTCAGAAAGGTACAGAACCACTTTGAAGAAATAAAGGATGCAAGGAGACTATGGCAAGGCATACAGGTGATCACTGACTACAAAATCAGGTTAGCATAGTGTGAGGACAGCATCGAATTCCTGGACAGTTTGAACATCTTCTTTGGTAGATTTGAGGAAAGAAGCAACAAGTTGGCACTAAAGCTACCCACTGATGAGCAATATCCAATAGTCAGCCTCAGCACAGAGGAAGTAAGAAGAGAGCTAAGCAAAGTGAATATAGGAACACTGCTGGCCCAGACAACATACTGGGCAAGGTGTTAAAAGGCTGTGCTGATCAACTATGCACAGTGCTCAAGGAAACATTCACTACCTCTCTTGCTATGGCAAAAGTACCCTAATGCTTCAAGGAAACTAACATTATCCCACTAACTAAGAAAAACACTCCCCCCAGCCCTAACAACTGCAGACCAATTGCTCTGACATCCACTGTTATGAAATGCTTTGAGTGGCTGATTAAACAGCATCTTTCATCATGCCTACCTCATGCTTTGAGTGGCTGATCAAAAAGCATCTTTTGTCATGCCTACCTCCTGATTTCGACCTTCTGCAGTTTGCATACAGAGCAAACCAATAAATGGCTGATGCCATATCAGTAGCACTGCACATCTCCCTTGAGCATTTAGAGGGCAAAGACAGCTATGTGAAAATGCTGTTCATATACTACAGCTCTGCATGTAATAGGTGATACCAATGCAGCTGAGAGAAAAACTGGCACATTTAGGAATCAGGAAACATCTCTGTAAATGGATCCTGGACTTCCTGATTGAGAGACCGCAGTGGGTGTGTTCAGGTAAGAACACATTAAAGTGCATCACGATTAACACCAGTGTTCAACAGGGATGTGTTCTCAGCCCACTGTTATTTACTATCCTGACCCACAGCTGCTATGCTAAGCACAAGTCCAACCGTATCATCAAGTTTGCTGATGACACCACAGTCATGGGGGTCATCACAAAGGAGGATGAAACCATTCAGAGAGGAGATGGCATCTCTGATCAGTTGTGCAAGGGGAACAAACTTGACCTTAATGTAAGCAAGACCAAAGAGATTATCATTGTATTTTGAAAAAAGAGAACAGACCACCCAGTGCTCAGGATCAATGGTGAGAGTGTGGAGAGGACTAAGACTATGAAATTCCTAGATGTACACATACCAGAGGATCTTTCTTGGTTGGGAAACAACAGCCAACTGGTCAAGAAAGTGCACTAATGCCTCCACTTTTTAAAAAGGCTGAAAAAAGTTCAGCTTCCTCCTCATATTCTCTCCATCTTCTACAGAGGTGCAATAGAGAGCATCCTCACCTGCAACTTCACAGTGTGGTTTGGAAGCTGCACAGTTACAGAAAGGTAGGAGCTACAAAGAGTGATCGGGGTTGCCCCATCACTACAACACCTTTATTCTGCAAGAAGCATTCGAAAGGCTACCAACACAGTACAGGACAACACACATCCTGAGTATGGGCTGTTTAAGCATCTGGCATCAGGCAGGAGATATTGCAGCATCCGCTGCAGGACTACAACATTCAGTAACAGTTTCTTCCCTACAGTAATTAGACTTCTGAACTCCGGCACTAATCCCAGGGGTCTGGACACATAATAAGTAATTTTTTATTTGTGCAATATCTACATACATATATTCCAAGTAAGTGTAATATTTATTTATTATATCCATAGTCGGTATTATTCACTTATCAGACCAATGATTGAGTACAATGCCCCATTCGGAATGTACCTTACCCGACACCTGCAGCAGTTGGAAAGACCCCAAAAGTTCCTCACCAAAAGGATAAAGGGGCTCAAACATATGTCATACGATGCCCGACTGAAGAAACTCCAGCTCTATTCAGTCGCATACCGTCTGCTCAGAGGTGATCTGTGCCTGACATACAAGGCCATGTCCAACCCGAAATTAATGGACATGCTCCACCTCAAAAAATCCAAATCCACCAGAGCCACGAGAGCAAGAGACTTAAACCTCAACACGGATATAAATAGGACATGCTGGAGGGACAGATTCATCACCCAGAGACTCCCTACACTATGGAACAGAATCCCAGTCCATGTGAGGCAGAGCCCCTCACTGACTCTGTTCAAGAGAAATCTTGACGAGTGGATGGGAGATCGTAGGTTTACCCCGGGAATCATCTCTGTATCACTGCTGGACAGAGGCACAGCAAACTAATGGGTATATTATTCTCATCCTAAGGGGTGGTGAAAGCCACCCACACTCTGGCTAGGCTTATAAATGCCCTAGGGCAGATAGCCTAGTATGAACCTATGAACCTATGAACCTATTTAACTCCCTCAAGTGCAATATTAGACAAATAAGTGTGTTTTGTATTACTTTAAATAGGGTAGTTAATTTAACTCAGGGAGGGTATCATTTTCATTTATGAGTGTTGGCAAATGTCTCTACTCTTTCTTGCATGCTTTGGGAGTAGTATTGTATTTGTTAGTCATGTTTATTCCTCTACTTGTATGTGTTGTTTCACTTTCCTTTGTAATCTCAAGAAATGAGCTGATGCACAAAATTTTGTTTAAGCTATATATGTGTAGTTCTAAATGATAATAAAATACTTTGACTAAAATGTTTTAGAAAGCTTAACAAAGTATTGAATGGATGTATACAGTTAAACTGTTTGGTTACTAATAAGAGAAGTTTGTAAAATGCATGGAAGCTTTAATAATGAAACTGTCAGTGAACACCAGGACAAATGCAAGGTACGGAGTACATGAACAGGATTTTTCAGACTGTGCACAACTAGTTTGTATCGTTTCCTCTTCAGATGTTTTAACATTTTATGTATAGCTCAGTACAGGCAGTCCTTTTGTATACGGCCAACATGACATGCAGTGTGTGGTGGAAGCAGTTGCTCTTCATTCTTATGAAAAGTTGTTATTTTTCTTTCTGCATGGCTGTCAACTACAATACAAAGTCTGCAGTTCAGTAAAATAATGAAACTGACTCATGAGAAAGTGAGTTAGCAGTCTGACAGTGTCGCAGCAAGTATTAGATGGGTGATTTAAAGTTCACTGTAGGCATCAACTACTGTAACAATTTTTGATCTTCCTCCAGAAAGAGTGGAGTGTCTGCGCAGGGAAAGGAAATGTGGGAGTTTTAACAGATATGAAAAATTGATATTTTTTATCATGGAAAGCAGCTATTGTGCCTGTCTGTAGTACTTTATGCATTTTTAGGATAGAGATGGCAAAAAGTATGAAGTTTATTTAAAATAATACATTGGCTGAAAAATACGGAAATGTTTTACGTATTTTCTTAGGGCACCATAGAGCAGTATGATGGTGCCGTTCCTTCTCTCATACTTCCCACTGATCAAATGTGTCGCTGCATATTGCACTGTCACCATGACAGAGTTTTAATGAAGGTTTTTTAAATAATAACAGTTATGCTTGATTTCTCTGGATGTTATACTACCATATAGGATATGTGGACATCTGGCATATGATTGCTGCTTTAAAATAAATGTGCATATGTCATTACTGAAATTGTGTGCAATACACCAGTGTGAGTAATTTTTTTCAGGAAGACATTGCATCACAACTTTAGGAGTCTCTTACTTCTCCTCTAAGTAATATTTTAAACTAATACAAGGTGCAAAGCAAAGGCTATACCATCCTGGATGTCTCTTATATTTTATGGCAGCTCACAGGTTCATAGGAAAGTACTAGGCTATTGGTTTTAGGGCCTATATAAGCCTAGCCAAAAAGGTACCCTGGCTTTCGCCACCCAAGAAAATTATTTTCCTGTGCTCCTGTTGAGCAGAGCCAAAGAAGTGATCCCCAGGGTGAATTTCCTATTTCCCATCCAATCATCAAGATTTTTCTTGAAGAGTGCTAATGAGGAGCTTTGTTTGATATAGATAGGTAGTTAGTTCCAGAGTATGGGAAGTCTCTGGGACAGGAATCTATCCCTGCAGCATGTTCTGTTTATTGTGGTGACAAGGTTTAGGTCTCTGGAGTGTGTGGCTCAGAGAGATTGGGATTTCTTTAAGTGGAGCATGTCCAACAGCTCTGGGTTTGACATAGCTTTGTATGTAAGGCAGAGATCGCCTCTGAGTAGGCGATATGCGATGGAGTAAAGCTGGAGTTTTTTGAGACAGCCTGCAGAGGGCATCTGTTTGAGGCTGGTAATCCTCTTTGTAAGATATTTCTGTGGCCTTTCTAGTTGTTGCAGATGTCTTGTGAGGTACATACCAAAAGGGGCATTGTAGTCTATAATGGGTCTAATGAGTGATGAGTAGAGGGGAACAATGACGTCAATTTTTCCTGGATGAGAAACCTTTTGTGATGAGGTATGCCATGTAGAAGGCTTTCCTGACTACTGTGGTGATGTGATTATCAAAGGAGAGACTACTGTCCATCTGTGTCCCAAGGTCTCTTATTATACTTTCAGTGTTAAGTACACTACCGCCTATGTGGTAGTTCATGGGTACAGAGTTTTTACCAAAGGAGATGACAATGCACTTTTTGGCATTGAGCTTGAGGCCATGGCTTTGACACTAGGCATCTGTCTCAGTGAGGCCCTTTTGTAGGATGTCTACATCATTAGGAGTTTCAATTATGGCTCCTAGTTTGCAGTCATGTGCGAACTTTATTAGCCAAAGACCTTCTATGTTAGCCTGTACTTCAGATAAGTAGATATCAAACAAGAGAGGACCCAGGACTGAACCCTGTGGTATTCCACTTGCACTGGTCTGAAGTCATATTTGGAGTCTGCTACTTTCACAGTGTGTATTCTGTCAGTAAGCCAGTTAGCAACACATCTTGTGACATAGGTATTTATACCTAGTTTAGTGAATTTTCTATAATTCCAGAGTGAGGGAAGTTGCTGAAAGCCTTGGCGAGATATAGATAGGCTTTGTGAACCACCTTACCCTCATCTACAGCTTTGGTGACTGCTTCAAAGAAGTCTATCAGGTTTAGGAGACATGATCTGCCTTTTACAATCCCAAACTGTGTGGGGTCCAGAGTTTGGAAATTACCAAATTTTTTGTTTATAAGTTCCATGATGATACATTCCATGGCCTTGCAGACCAGGCTCATCAGGCTAATGGGGTGGAAGTTCCCGGGGTCTGTCGTGGCTCCCCCCCTTGTGGAGTGGGATAACCATCACTGTGCACCATTCATTGGGCACAAAGCCTGAGGTGAAGCTATGATTTAACATGGTACTTAGGTGGGGTTCCAGTTTGTTCTGTTGTTCATGCAGAACACAGCCTGGGATGTTGTCATGTCCCATGGATGCCGTGTTCTTGGCTTTGGAGAGTGTGGTTTTTACCTGTGCAGCCGTGATTACAGGAACTTTGCATTCTTCTGGTATAGAGATGGGCCCTTTAGGGGGTGAGAGGGGGGTAAAGTTAGCACTGAGCCTATGTGCCAGGATGTTGGCAATATTATTTGGTTCTGTATATTTAGTGCCATTGTGCTGTAACTCAGAACAGATCTGAGTGTTGCCATTGAGATTCTTGACATAGCTATAGAATGCTTTGTGGTTGGTTTTAGAATCAGTGGCGATTTTTTTTTTTTTTTGTAACTAGCTTTGCAGGATTTTATGAGGGATCTCAGCTTCCTACTGAGGCTGACCAGGGGGTTCCTCCAATCACTGGATTTTACTGTTTTTTGCAAGAGTTTCTTTCTTCTGTTGTAGAGTTTATTTATGGCAGGAGACCACCAGATTGGCTTTCTTTTTTTGGAGGATAGCATCTTTGTTCTGTTAGGGATAGCACGATCCATACACTCGTGTAAGTGGTTATAAAGCACATTTGTGTAGGATTCAACAGTCGTCTATTGTACATCTGCATGTGTGTCATGATGGTTGCCACTTCTGTCTTGAGAAGCATGAAGTTGGCTTTGGAGACATTTTTTATGGTGGTTTCCCTAATGGGGGTGGGGTTGGGGGTGGGGGTGGGATGTGGATGTCTAGGGTGATTAGCATGTGGTCGGATCTGACCAACAAGGAACTGACTTCTGGAGTGGAACACCGGTTGCTCATGTTGGCAATGACCAGGCCTAGGATATTGCTGCCCTTGGTGGGGTTGTGGATAAGTTGATCCAAGCATTGGAATTTATGAACTCCAGAAAACATTAAGCAAAAGAGTTGGTACATGAGTAGTTTTCCCAGTTAATGGTGGGGTAGTTGAAATCACCCATTATTAGGGTGTTGGGTTGTATCCTAACATAAGCTACAACTGAACTGGATCTAAAATCCATTTTTTATTTTTATGGTCTTGTCTTCTGTTATGTGACCATGTTCTGCCAACCTATTGGTTTTATTTTTTTCTGTTATGTGACAAGGCACAGACTGCATGTATTTTTGATTTTCAATCTACTTTTTTATTGCATTTAATCTACTTTTTTATTTCATATTACAGATTAAGGCAACATGGTTGCAGTGCAAAGAAGGTGTGGTAATGTGACCGCATTCATAGATTCTCTCTACTATGAATAAACTGTAACCAGTCAAATGATAAGAGCCATGAACACAGGAATCCAAAACCAAATAAAATCAAAAAACGGATCTGGACTGGCAAGAACACATTTTTAATGAATTAAAATCAGCTTAAAACAACTTGACCAGCATGTAAGAATATTTACAATATATGCTCAACAAGTAGATAGCTTAAAACAGCTAAACAGCATGTACATAAATCTACAATATATGCTCGTGAACAAGTAAGTAAGCACTTTCGTTTGTCCTAAGTGACAAACTTCCTCTGACAAAGTACATCATTTCCTTTTCATTTTAAAACCCATGATGAAATTAAGTTTACATTTTCATTCGCCCGTCGCCCTAATGACTTAATGACAACCATCTGTTTCTCATACACGTATCATCCCCTACACAAACTGCAAATATGAACTAAGACACTATCAAGTAATAAATATAAATATGTATAGAATCTGTATATGTAGAAAAAAATATATGTATATGTTATACAATCTACAAAAAAACATAAAAAAACATAATAATATAGTGACAAATAAATCTATGCATCTTTTTGAATACATATGCATAAAAAAATCAGGGTCATAAAAGAACGGAAATTAAAAAAACTTGACAGAGACTTGGGATCATATAGTAATAAGAATGTGTACCCTTTACCACCAGTGTCACAGTAATGGGGTTCAAAATTATATAATGTGCAAGCAGTCAATGGTACTGGGTATGATAACTTTCAAGGTGAGCTGTCAATGGAAAATGGCAGTGATGAACATTTTTTAGAAGCAGCAGCCTTTCCGACCCACAGGCATTCGGAAAAAATATGACAACAGAACCAGAAGCAGAATTTCTATTCAGAGAGCCGCTGGGGGGACAGGGAACAGGAACAATGGAGTGGAACTTTTTCCAACAAGGGCAGAATGAACAACAACAGCATATATCGTAAATATTCTCACACGCTAGTAAAGTTATTTTAAGCTGATTTTAATTCATTAAAGACGTTTTCTTGCCAGTCCGGATCCATTTTTTTACTTTATTATGAATAAAATTTAGCATGGAGGGCATCTTGATTGCACTCTAGACAGTCATAATTCGTAAGCAGAGATGAGCAGTTAAGAGGTTCAAATCAGTGTGCAACAGAGTAAAATGAACATCATAACAAGCATTAATGCAGGTGCCATTACTTTTAAAGGCATACTTGCCTTTGATAGACATGGTACTCATGGATCCAAGGCTGTGAAGGAAAGTATGATTCATAAAAAGACAATCCCCGGATTCAATAAACTAATTTCTCCATGCAGGAACAGTGTAGCTGCTCCTGCATGGGATATGGCCGCTGAGTGATCCAGTAAACTATTTATTTGAAGTGCATGAGCCTGCCTATGCTGTTCCTCCATGGAGGAGAAGTTGGCATAATGGTTAAGGTGTTTACCTTACAGACACAAGGTGCAGGGTTTGATTCTCCCATGGGGTAATTGGCTATGCTTAAAATGGCCCATAAGGGTACTAACCTATGAACATCAAAATACATGAAAAAAAAAAAAAACTAATAATTTTTGGTATACAGCTCAGCAAGCTCCTGTCTGGTGCCCTGCAGAGTTCTACAGCAGCAGAGAAACAAAAGAGAGACTTTGGGGTGATTAAGTATGATTGTTCTGCATTTTTTGCTGCCTTAACTAATTCCACCTAAAATTTCGATTTTTTTAGTTTTTGTTATTTAAAAAGTTTGTTTCAGCTACATATTGTACTTATTTTACTGCCTGAACTTTAACAAAGTCATTTTTGTGTTTAAATTACCTGTTTAACTGTTGTAGGCTACACACTCAAGTGTGATAGCCATTTCTGTGCATTTAAAGATGTTTTTTATTGTATCTGCTTTATTTTCTGAAAAAAAAAACAAAACAAAAAAAATATATACTTATTTTCTTGCCTTTCTAAGCTAGTATAGTCCAGTTTTCAGGTTAGTGTTGAATTCAAGGCTGTGTTACAAGTTTCTGTGTCACCCATACATTACTTGGATAGAAGGAAGTTCCTCTGTTCACCTGTGAGAGAGGGAGCTTTGAGCAGCCTATCTGTCCCTGGAGGAGTGGTTTACAGCTGAGAAATTAGTAGTTTATTGGCCATTTTGGACTAATTTCTATCTCTTTCATTTCCCTGCTATAAAACCTACATTTGCAAGGTTTTTGCACTTGTCTACAGCTCAGCAAGCGCCTGCCTGGTGCCCTGCAGAGTTCTACATCAGCAGAGAGACAAAAGAGAGACTTTCGAGTGATTAAGTATCATTTTTCTGCATTTTCTTGCTGCCTTTAGCTAATTCTGCCTAAAGACCAATTTTTTTAGAGTTTCTGTGATTTACAAAGCTTGTTTCAGCTACTTATTGTACTTATTTTACTGCCTGCACTTTAACAAAGTTATTTTTGTGTTGAAATTACCCGTTTAACTGTTGTAGGCTACACATTTAAGTGTGAAAGCCATTTCTGTGCATTTAAAGTGTTTTTTTTGATTGTATCTGTTTATTTTCTGAAAAACAAAACAAAACAAACAAAAACAAAAAAAAAAAAACTTGTTTTCCTGCTTTTCTAAGCTAGTATAGTCCAGTTTTCAGGTTAGTGCTGAATTCAGGGCTGTGTTACACTTTTCTGTGTTTGTTCATACCTTACTTAGATAGAAGGAAGTTTCTCTGTTCACCTGTGAAAGAGGGGAGCTTTGAACAGCCTATTTGTCCCTTGAAGAGTGGTTTCAGCCCAGAAATTAGTAGTTTATTTGCCACTTTGAGCTAATTTCTGTTTCATTTCCCTGCTATAAAACCCGCATTAGTGCAGCTTTGCATGCAGGGCAGCACCGGTTAGCTTGGGTAAAACTAATCCCGGCTCCACAAAATCTGCTCTTCAATTTTTCCCTTGGAACTAGCCAAACTTTCAACTTAAGCACTCAAACCAATCACTTCTCAGCCTGGCACTTGCTCAAATCTCATAGCAAGCACTAATAAACTTTAGCACTAGACCCCCCCCCATACTGTAGAGATGGACAAGGCTCTCTATTCGACCTCACCAGACAATCAGTAAAAGAGTTAACTGTACCTATTCAGGCATGTCCAAAGTGCAGTTTCAGGTGTACTCTCTGGTCCAACTGGTGAATTTGGGCATTTTGAGGCAATGTTACAAATGCCTCATGTACACAGACAACCCTCTTCAGCTACCACCAAACACTAATACATGCGAGAGATGCAATTATACAGCCAAACTGGACACTAAGCTCTCTCAACCCAAGACTGGACCAGGCAGTCTAGAGAAGAAGGGAATTACTTGCATCACACCACCAGTCTCACATAGACCTATGAAACCAGCACTGGCAAAAAACACACATAAATACATGAAAACATACTCCGAGGCTCTAAATAAAAATCTGCAAAAGCAACAGAGACCACCAAAGCAGACATCCAAGCAACCTCCACCCCTCAATACAAACCAAGAAACACATACTTCACAAAACTAGTGTGCCACACAATCACAGCCCTTAAAGCAAAATAACATACCCAACACAATAATAATAGGTGACTCTATAGTCAGGCACACTGAAGTCTCACTCACTAGGCTGAACAAGGAGAAGGTTACTGTTAGCTGCCTGTCGAGTGCCAGGATCTGCCACATAACACAAGCAATCAGATCACTCCAGAACAAGTACAAATATGACTCTGTCATTGTCCATGTTAGTGTAAATGACCTGAGCCATACCTCCCTGGACTACATGAAAGGAGACATGAAGGAGCTCTCTGATCATGTAGCACAGGCTGGTATGACCCTGACCCTGAGTAGCATTCTGCCCTCTCCAAGAATGATACCATGGTATAAAGAAAAAATTATCAATTTCAACAATTGGCTAAGCTTTTGGTGTCATTCAAAGGGGATCCAGTGTCTGTCAGCCTGAGATGACATGCTTGACAAGCCACACTGCTTCGCTAGAGATGGCTTGCACCTGTTACCCTTAGGATTTCAAATACTGGCCAAGGCTCTTGCCACCCCCTCAGTGCCTTTTTTAGGCAAGACTTAAAAGACAAGCCCACCACCGTAAATAGCACAAGTAACAAAAAACTGAGGGTAATGCTACTCAATGCCAGAAGTCTAAACCTCAAAATGCATGCACTCGAGGCTCTCCTCAGTATGGAAAAAATCGATATATGTGCAGTAACAGAAACCTGGTTTAAGGCTCCAGAGAGCACACCAGCACTACCAGGCTAAAACTCATACTATACATTCCGTCCACAAAACCCAGACCAAAATACAAAAGATGGGGGCGTATCCATATTCATCAAGGATACCCACACCTCCAGGTTAGTGGCACAGCAAGATGCCTCAGAGAACATCCACGTGCAACTAACAACAGGCAAAACTGCAATCCAAATTGTAACTTGCTACAGATCACCCACCATGTCCCAGAACCCTCATTCCACATTTCTGGAAACACTGGGAAACATAAAGGTCCTACCAAGCACCCTTATAATGGGTGATTTCAATTATTCAAACATTAACTGGGAGAACTACTCAAGTACTAACTCCCTTGCCCAACATTTCCTAGAATTTATAAACTCTAATGCCCTGGATCAACTGGTCAACACCCCCATCAGCATTGACAACATATTGGACGTGGTCATCACCAACATGGGTGACTGGTGTTTCACACCAGAGGTCAACCCTTCGCTGGTTAGATATGACCATAAACGAATTACTCTAAATATCCACATTCCGCCCCCACCACTGGTCAAAGAAACCACTGTAAAAAAACTTTTCAAAAGCAAATTTCACGTTACTTAAGACCAAGGTGGAAAGTTTCAAAGCCCCATGCTAAAGGATAATGCTGTCCATGCTGCAAAATCCTTTTGCAAATCCACTCTATGGGCGCCTACATGAATGCATGCATTGTGCTATCCCAAGCAAAACCAAGACTCACTCCTCCAAGAAAAGGAAACCAGTCTGGTGGACCCCTGCCATAAAAAAGCTATACAATAGAAGGAGGCAACTAGTACAGAAAAGAGTAAAATCCCAAGAAGGGAAAACATCCCTGATCAGCATCAGCAGGAAACTATGATCCCTCATAAAGTCATCCAAGGCTAGCTTCGAAAGAAAAATTGCCAAGGACTCCAAAAATAGCCATAAGGCATTCTTTAGCCAAGAATCTAAATGGCAATTCTCAGATCTGCACAGAGTTAGTGCAGAATGGCACAAAATACACTGAAGTGATCAATATCACCAACATCCTGGGAGACAGGTTCAATGCAAACTTTATCCCCCTCTTACCCCCAAAAGGGCCCATAACCATAACAGAAGAATGTAGTGTCCCTGAAATCACAGACACTCAGGTTAAAACAGCCCTCCCCAAAGCCAAAAACACAGCATCAATGGGACTGGACGGTGTCCTATGCTGTGTACTACATGAGCTCAAAGATGAACTAACCCCTCACCTAAACATACTGTTCAAACTCAGTGTCTCTACAGGCTACATGCCCATAGAGTGATGCCCTGCAACAGTTGTTCTGCTCCAGAAAGGTGGAGCCACAACAGACCCTGAGAACTATTGCACTAAAAGCCTGACTAGCTTGGTCTGCAAGACTATGGAGTGCATCATCATGGATCTCATTAACAGAGACATTGGGAACCTCCAAACACTGAACCCTACCCAGTTCAGTTTTGTTAAAGGCAGATTATGCCTCTCAAACCTGGTGGACCTTTTTGAGACAGTTACCAAGGCTATAAATGAGGGAAAGGTGGTCCACACAGCCTACCTAGACCTTGCAAAGGCCTTCAACACCATTCCCCATTCAGGTATTATAGACAAGCGCACCAGCCTGAACATAAACCCCTACGTCATGGGATGGGTTGCCAACTGGCTCACAGACAGAACCTACATGGTAAGAGTTGCGGGAGCTAGGTCTGACTCTAAACCGGTTACAAGCGGCATTCCCCAGGGCTCAGTCCTAGGACCCCTCCTGTTTGGCATATATTTCTCAGAGGTACAGGCTAGCACAGGAGGACTATGGCTGACCAAGTTTTCAGACGACTGCAAACTAGGGGCTATAACTGAATCTCCAGCTGACACCGACATCCTCCACAAGGGTCTCACTGAGACAGATACCTGGTGCCAAAACCATGGCCTCAAGCTAAATGCCAAAAGTGCATAGTCATCCCCTTTGGAAAAAACATAGTACCCACAATCTACCACATAGGTGGTATCCCCCTAAATACAGAAGATGTAATAAGGGATCTGGGGATCCAAGTAGATAGTAACCTCTCCTTTGAAAATCACTTTGCCAAAGTGGTTAGAAAATCCTTCTAGGTGGCCCACTTAATCACAAAAGGGTTTGCATCCAGATCAAATGAGGTCATTGTGCCCCTCTATGCATCACTCATCAGACCCATCATAGAGTACAATGCCCCATTTGGGATGTACCTTACAAGACACCTGCAACAGCTGGAAAGACCACAGAAGTACTTCACCAAGAGGATCACTGGCCTCAAACAGATGCCCTATGCAGCTCGACTGAGGAAATTCCAGCTGTATTCGGTTGCATACTGCCTACTCAGAGGTGACCTCTGCCTGACATACAAGGCCATGTCCAACCCAGAATTGATGGACATGCTCCACCTAAAGAAAACCATATCCCCCTCAAGCCGCACGCTCTAGGGATCTAAACCTCACCACAACAATAATATCCCAGAGACTTCCCATGCTCTGGAACAAGATTCCAATCTACATTAGGCAGAGCTCCTTGCTAACCTTCTTCAAGAGAAACCTTGATGAGAAACAGAAAGTATACCCTGGGAATCACGTCAATGACTCTGCTGGACAGAGGCTCAGGGTACTATTCTAAGTGGGCGGCGTAAGCCAACACATTTTGGCTAGGCTTATAAATGCCTTCGGGCAGATAGCCTAGTACCTACCTATGAACCTATGAACCTATACCACTGCATAATGCTAATTACCTCATTTGCTGGTGAAACACATACAAATGAGGTGAATTAGTGATTCAGCAAGCAGGCAGGCATCCATGCAAGAATAGTATTAGTTGCAGAAATGTATTCGGCTACTAGCCGAATACATTTCTGCAAAAATGAAAACGGAGGCATGACAGCTCAAAAAAAAGCATGTTTTATAATCTTTGTATATGGCCATTGGCATTGAAAAGTGTTTAATTTTCATAAAATTAAAAGTTATTTTTTTGGCTGATCCTGGCCGTTTAAGCATAGTGCAGTGGCACGCAAACAGGATCAATAAATGTGAAACTCAATTTTAAGGGAAATCGGCATTTTGCCTTTATAGTCTATGGCAAGCAGAATCAAAACAATACCAGGGAACAGTGGTTGTTAAGGGGAAAGGCTCTGGGGTAGTGCAATAACTATGGGCTAAGGCAGTGGGGTATGCAAATGAGGGGAAATTTACTGAATCACAAAAATCTTCAAAGTGCCAAACTGCACCTAACCGCGTGTAAGCAAGAGGAGCAACAGACATGAAAAGGGAGTGTGTCATGTATGGTGTGAGCACATTGGAGCCCTATGGCCCCCAGATAAGCTTAGCTAAGCACAGCTAAGCAAGGGGGTGTGTCTGAGGCTGTTTTGACTTATTCCATAAAATGAAGATTGTGTTCGTGTCCAGGGAGGGCCATTTCTTCTTGTTTACATTAACTAAATGGGTTTGCATGGCATGCACCGGTTCTGTAACAAAAACAAAACAAAACATGGAAATAGCAGGACTGCTTACATTTGGGCACCGGGTTTACACGGAGCGCCTCGGGGCTTAAAAGGGAGGAAATGAGAAGGGAAAAAAGGTAAAGAAAAAGGGAAATAGCAGAATAAAAGCAATCAAGTACAAATTACGTAGCTAGCAGGTGGAATGCATCATAGTCAGCCAATCATACAGGCAGCATTTACAACACTATATTATAAACTGTGGAAACATCTTACAGTCTGGTTTTCCTACAAACTCTGCACCCTGTACACATGCGGGGGAATTTTAAATGGAAAAATGTTAGGGGCTACCATTGCTTTGATCCATCAGTATGTACTAGAGGCTGAGGGTGGAGAGGAGGATAATGCTGACAACCGCAACAGACTGAGGAGGAGGAGAAGAGTGTTCTGACCCAGAGTAACTTATGAGGGGCTATATGATCTGGAGATAGTAGAACACTAAAGGGTGGGAAGATATACTTCAGAAAATCACCGAGCTGTGCCAGCCTCAATTCAGACCTAGAGCCAACAGAGGGGAACCCATCCAAGTGGATACTAAGGTATGTGTAGCCTTAAGAATTCTAGCTACAGGTAATTTCCAAAGACCTACTGGGGACATCATGGGGGTCTTACAGGCATCTGCATCCAGGATACTCCACCAGTTCCTGGATGCCATGCTACCACATGCTGGTGAGCACATTTACTTCCCAACACCCATGAGGAGAGGACCAGCAATATGCGTCTTCCACTGTGTAGCAGAATACCCAGAGGTACTGGGTGTGATAGACTGCATGCACATCCACATCAAAGCACCACCCGGTGAACAGGGTAGGGTCTACATAAACTGCAAAGGATTCCCCTCCATCAACTGCCAGGTTATGTTCAATGCCCAGGGCATTATCATGAATGTGTTGCATTGGCAGCTCTGGAAGCTATCACGACTCCCACATCTGGCATTCTTCACAGCTGTACCAGGCATTTGCCAGTGGGGTCATCCCATATGGCCATCTGGTGGGGATGCTGGCTATGCACTGAAGCCATGGATGATGACACCTATCAGAAATGCACACACACCCACACAAGAATGCCATAATGAGGCACACGCACAAACCAGGATCATTATAGAGTGTGTGTTTGGGATGCTCAAGTCACTGTTCCACTGCCTAGACATATTTGGTGGAGCCTTGCAGTATTCTCCAGCCACATATGCACACATCTTCATAATATGTGCCATGCTGCACAGTATGATCCTGCAGACACAGCTGCAGCAGTAACAGCATGGGGAAGGGCCAAAGAACCCCCCCCACCATTGCCAAGGTCCCCACAGGCACAAAGGGACTCAGAGGAGGAGGCCCCTGAGCCTGCTTCTGAAGGCAGACAGAGGTATGCCCAGTATGCTCAGGCCTTGGCAAAGCGGCAACACATAGCACACACACACACACACACACACTGACACTTTAGGAGCTCACAGGGACTGACACCCTTCTCTGACTCTCATACACAGTAAAATGGATGACACACACATCACATTACCTGTAACTTACCATGTATAGGCAGTGTGCTGTGTGCATCCAACATAGAGGGCCCTCAAGCACCATCCTCACACTGCTGCAGGCAGAAGGTAAGTCAGTCTTCTTAACAATAAATTAATGGATTAGTATGTTTTGCTAGCATATGTATGTTAATGCTGCATGGATGCAATGGAATGGGGTGGCTACTGGTATAGCAGCAAACAATGGACAGCTATGTGGGACACCAGGAAATGCCTGGCCAAAACTGGCCTCCACACACTATGCAGTGATACCCAAGGTGGCAAATCCCACTGCAGTATATGTGTGGGGACAACTAACGGGGGGGGGTCATTGGTCACGGGCATGGATGTCAGTGTGGGGGTCCCATACCCACCCCTCACACACACACATACAGCAAGTCAGCTGTAGAAAACCAAAGGGAAATGTCTGATAAAGGCACACAAATGGTGGAACTGTTGAATTACTCCCTACAGACTCACACAGTGATAGCACAGCAGGACTCACAGTTGCAGTAAAGCTATGAAGAGTAAGAAGTCTGAAACTCAAATGTATGCCATTACAATCTGACCTGTGCTCTTTGCTGATATGCCTGTAGTTCCCAAGACAGGGCACAACAGTATGGTAAATGGAACCAAAATGTAAAGCAAATATCAGCACAGTCTGCAAATGTGTACAGTTGACAGGTGTGCCTCCCCCCATATACCCACAGAAATGCAGCAACATGTATTTTAGCAGGGAAATAGCAGCATAGCACACATCGGCAGGGCTGCACCAATACACATGAAAACATGTTGCCTGTCCACAATATGCAGGGTTCAATGAGCTATGTGTATGTGTGGTTAATACTGTCAGGATCTGGCCAGCACATTCTCCTGGCAGTTGTCATGTAGTACCGTAGGTACAGTGCTTTCTTTTGACAGGGCCATGTGCAGATAAATGCAGTCCCAAATGTTATGCATGTCAGTGACACCCACTGCTCTGCCACTGACATACCTGGAAGTCAAAGTGCTATGTGAAATATACTACACATATAATGGACATCTTGAAGGATGTGTAGCTGAGGTGCCAAGCTTTTGTGAATATAAATGCTTTTTGGTACTGTTGCCAGTGGTTATACTCAATAATTCTTTTTTCTTATGTTTGAATTTACATATAATGGACATGCCTGCACAGAAGAATGCACTCTGTACCCACACTCATAACACCCAACCTCTCACAGCAAGATGTCTGGACAAGGGCAGAAATAAAAGTGGAACAAAGGCACAATTATAGGCATGTGTTGTAAATATCGCCCTTACATACTGATAAAGTTGGTAGGTGAGGGGTTTTCAGTAGTGGGAATTGTCTGAAAGTTATATAGTCTGAAACAGTAATGTCTGTCATTATTTTTTTAACATCACTCTTCAACTATATGTAACTCGCTTGCCATAAAAACACAAGTTTACGTAGACAGTATTAAACCCCTAGCCAAATACCTGGACAACTTGCCAAAAAATGTGCAGATGAGAGGTATGGCCACACAAGAATATGACATTTCAGGTTAGAAAGATAGCACACAGGTAGGAGATTCCCAGCCAGTATATCACCAGGTTGCTGGACTGTTTACACAGTGTGTCATCAGTCAACTGGCTGTAGCCACACCTCACAAATGACCTTGTTAGGCAAGACGGTACATAGCTGCCCTCATAATATTGGTCTATGCATCATACAACTAGTATTCCTCTGGTAAAGCACTATGAAGATCTGAAGATGTCTGGCACTAGGTAATAACACAGTACATTGCAGTGTCAGACTACAGATATGTCAGAAAATGTCAGGTAAACAAACTCAGTACCATGAGGAAAGTCCTGTGTACTCCTGAGAGGTATGGCTGTAGCACACAAAAAGCCTGGACTGGAGTGCACCTATCCCTGGAATGGAGTCTCACTCTAACTATAGAAGGTCGGACTGGGCATGCTCCTACACTTAGAGAATCACAGGACATGTTGGAACCCACATTTTAATATATGACTGTATTGTGTATATATGTCTGTGCATACAGACAGCTATGTACACCTTAACTGTTCCCACACACACATCAGACAGGATTACCCTCAGCTAGCTGTAGGTGGCCCATATGTGATATATCTGCATCTGTTGCATGAGATACATGCACATATATATGGGCAACAGATAACATATGTAAAGCATACACACACATAGATGTATGGAAGACACAGACAGTGACAGAGAGAGACACACACACACACAGAGGGACACAGAGTCATACAAATAGATACCCTGAATGGCATACAGTGATGTCCTGCTGTGGACAGTTGCATACTAGTTGTAAACAGTTGCATGTGCCAGCATAAAAGGTGAGCCCCATTGTGTAATCATACTGAGGTTGGGTTTATAATATCACATCACCTGCCTGTGTGTGTGTGTGTGTGTGTGTGTGTGTGTGTGTGTGTGTGTGTGTGTGTGTGTGTTTGTGTGTGTGTGAGCACACACATGTATTTGTTCACACTCAGTCCACTTCACATTGCCCTACTTCACAAGATCTGCTGCTGTCATTCACCTTAAAAGTACCATTGGACACCTATCACCCCTATAAGCTCAGTAGCACATGCAATGACTGTATAATACTGTAGTACAAATAACTAGATAGGTAGGAGTTCTAATCTCAATACTGCCAACTGTGTGTGTGTTTGTGTGTGTGTGTGAGAGGGAGTGTGTGTTTGTTTGTAGGTGAAACAGGTTTAGGCCATTCCCACCCACAACACTTCCCAGTGCCCCTCTTTATCAGTCCTGCTGATGTCATTCCCCTTATCAGTGCCTTTAGACAGTTGTCAGCCCAGTAAGCTCCATAGCATGTGTGATAACTGTGTGACACTATAGTACAAATTACTAAATAGGCAGGGGTTCTAATCTCAATACTGGCAAGTAAGTGTGTGTGTGTGTGTGTGTGTGTGTGTGTGTGTGTGTGTGTGTGTGTGTGTGTGTGTGTCTGTGTGTGTGAGAGTGTTTGTGTTTGGGTGAGAGTCATATCCTGCGTGGGTTATACCATTTTAATGTGTGTACCATCCACACCTGTTTACCACCTCCCGATGATATTACTTTATATAGGGTGTTAATAGCATCTGTCTCACATGCAGCATATTAAACCATTGTACAGGCCATTCCAGTCATCTGTGCAGATGTCTACAGAATATCTGGATGTTTACAACCCATATGTGGTCTATGTCCCCTAACAATGGCATGTATGTGATATTGTTGCCAAATAGGTCACAGTGTACTGACACACATGCCAACATCAGATAATATACCTGATGTAAACATCATGTTGATACAATATTTGTTACCCTGTCACTTGTCCAGGCTTGTAGGAGCAATAGATGACTCCAGTTGCTATTTCTGGTGGGTTATCTTACCAGCCATGGAGGCATTCTCAACATTACATGTTGTAAGAGGTAGTGGGTTATATCCCACGCATATAATCTATGTGGGGCATGTCATCTGTATGTAGCACTATAGTACATTAAAGTGGATGTGTAGGTTTACAAATCTGTACATCGCTAACTGTGTTTGTGTTACTGTATGCACATCCCCTGTGTCAGTCTTTATTGTGTGCATGCAAAGAATATACCATGTTGTCTCCCCGCTCCACCCTGTGAACTCAGGAATACATACCACAAACCTGTCATAAACAGTACCATGCATGCCCTCACCAACTGCATCAGGTTTGAGTGTATCTGAAAAAAATGGCAGGGGCAACAGGTGCTGACATGTGACTCTGTTGTGGTCTATCTAATAGCTAAGCTGGTGAGGGACCTACTGACAGTACTCTAGTAACCTGTCCCATATGTATGAGCCTGTGGTACTACGCAGCACTGAGGTGACATTTCTGAAGGCTACCTGCCTTTGACAAGGGATATGACTGCCAGGTCACACTGTCTGACAACAGTGTTGCATTCATACACACCTGGTAAACATACATATAAAGCTGTACCTTGGCTATGAAATGGGTGATGTATTTCCACTCTGTCATACTCCATGTTGGAAATGTCTGCAGGGCCACAGCCAGCAGACACACAGAAACTTGGAACACAAACAGAATACAGCATGTCAGACTACATTCCGTCAGTGGTACTGACAGCAATAATGCGTCATGGCTAATAAGGTACATACACCTTTATGAGTACCCATAACAACTGCAAGGAGACAGCACCTTACACAGTATTACATAGCTGCTCTGTACTATATTCACCCTGTGCATCAGACCCATATTAGCCTGTCCCTGCATTGATGGTATTGATGACAGGGATGTGGCACAGGTATCATCATATGCACAGGGTGTGGTGTAGGTTTATCAGAGGCCTTGGCTGGCCCATATGGTTGACATCCTTGTGCATGTGCTTGGAGGGGTAACCTATATCATATACATGGGCTGTGCAGAAGTGCTGTGTGTGTCTGAAGGTGACCTGCCTGTGATACAGATGTGTGTGTGTGTGTGTGTGTGTGTCTGTGTGTGTGTGTGTGTGTGTGTGTGTGTGTGTGTGTGTGTGTGTGTGTGTGTGTGTGTGTGTGTGTGTGTATATGCACACAGTCACACCATGTGGCTTCCCTACACAGGGTTATGTTGGACAGCTGTGGACCGTACATGGCAGGGTGTCCAGTTCACCATCTCTGGCCACTGACACATGAACTGGTCCTGCCAGGGGTCTCACTGGCATCACCAGGCCCAAGACCAGATGTAGTACTGCTTCCTGATGGTGACTGCTGTCTGCTGGATCTGTGTATCTATGGGACCGGCCAGGACCACGTGCCCCTGCTCCATTGTGATGTGGACAGCAACTCCCCTTCAGTAGTGCTGGTGTCACTGCCACTGCAGAAGTGTGAAGGTGCATGGCCCCATAGACTCTCAGATGATGTTGGTGCTGACCTATGTCCAAATGGCCGATGCCCATCTCCAACCACATGGTCTAGCACACACATGCTACAGTTGAGGTTTGCCAAGGTCTTACACCTCCGTCTATTCATGACCTCAGTATTTTGGCATGTGGCCTCAACAAGGTAACGTATGTCATCACGTGAATCAGGAAGAGTTGCATCCACCACCCTGAGTATTTGTCTGATGTTGCATTCACTATGTGCATTTGCATTCATAACAGCCTGAAGCATGCATGTGGTGAAACCTGCTGTGACACTTGCGACAGTGGCTTGATGAGCAGGAGTCCTCCTGTGAGCACCGCTGTCCAACTGTCTGTGTGGGACCTCGCTTGCACTCTGGCTATCGACAGTGTCTACACTCACACCTACCATAGTTACCACCCTAGACTGTTCCATGCCACCATCTACCAACTGTCCATCATCTGTGGCGGCTGGGGATGGGGCATGTGTCGATATTGTGACTGTGTGCAGGGGACATTGTGGATGACTGTGGGATGCCAACCAATGGCATGGATTCAGTCCCTGACAACACCAGCTGTGCCTGAAAATGACCATCATCATTGCCAGACTCTGCAAAGACAGTGAAATCAGATACTGAGCGGGAGGGGCCGCAAACCCCTGACCACCTGTGGGGGAAAGACAACATATATAAATTAATACCTGCACTATACCATTTGCTGCCACACATGCACACACATGCACACACATGCATGCACATGCACGCACATGCACACACATACAGGTGAGGTGGCAGACCTCAAAATAGCCAACTGGTGACATTCACAACACAGTCAGACCACTACATACACACCCTGGACAGGCCCTCAGCATCATGCATTGCAGCCCTTTCCACTTCTTGTTACAACTTATATACACCTCTGTGATATGTGAGTAGTGTTAATAGGTGATGGGCCTTCAAGTAGCACACACTGCACCCATGTACACATAATTGCTGTTCACCTGTATAGCACAGTGGCAACTCCTACAGAACATACCTCCCAACTGTGCAGAGTGTTGCTGAATGTCTACATGCGTGGCTCATATTTCTGGTCTGTTCATCATAAATCCTGTATTTGTCTGACACATTACTGGGATGATATGAGGACTGGAGTCACTATTTAATGAAATATTTTAAGTCTTACACTTCAAAACTTGCAGTACATGTATGTTCAAACAGAACTGGTTACACTAACAACCTTCTAAGCTTACAGGGGATATTATAAGTGTAGAGATCCCTGTTAACATGACAGGTTTGTCTGATAAATGACATGAGACCACAGAAATCATGTGATAACATTTCACAACTTTAATGTGACCTATAACCTGTGCAATCCAATTGAATAAAAAATACATCGGTTAGGGGTAACGCAGAATTTGAAATATGTACAATAGGCTGGCTGGATGACTATGCACACCCATAAACTAATACTTTGTTAAAGCACCTTTTGATTTCACAACAGCAATCAGTCCTCTTGGGAAGGTGTGTATTAGCATGGCACATCTCAACTTAGCAATATTTGTACACTCTCCCTAGCAGAAGCCCTCCATTCCTGTCAGATTGCGAGGGCATCACTTCTGCACAGTCCTCTTCAGGGCTCCTCACAGATTCTCTATTGGATGCATGTGTGAACCATGGCTGGGCCATTCCAAAACATTGATTGTCTTCTGGTGAAGACATTTTTTTATGGATTTTGATGTATGGTATGGGTCAGTGATGTGTGGAAAGGTGTAAGTCCTCTCCATCCACAGTTTTCTAGCAGACTCATGATGATTTTGTGCCAAAAGGACTGGTATCTTGAACTGTTCCTAATCCCCTCCACCTTGGCTACAGGCCCACTTCCAGCTTATGAACAGCAACCCCAAAGTAGGACAGTGCCATCACCATGCTTCACCATAAGTTCATAGGTTCATAGGTAAGTAGTAGACTAACGGCCTTGGAGACATTTCAAGCCTAGCCCAATAGTGTTCCCAGTCATCTGGCTTACCAGACATTAGATCCCTGTGCCCCTATCTAGCAGTGCAATTGAAGTGATCCATGGGGTGAATTTCCTATTTCTCATCCACTCATCAAGATTTCTCTTGAAGAGGGCCAGTGAGATGCTCTGTTTGACATGAATGGGGAGTTTATTCTGGAGTATTTGGAGTCTCTGAGTTTGAAACCTGTCCCTCCAGCAGGTTCTGTTTAATGTGACTATAAGGATGGTGTTCTTTTGGTGATGCACAGTGTTATTCTTGTGCCAAACAAACCTTTTGGTATTGTGGCCAAAAAGTGTAACCTTGGTCACATTACACCACAACACATTTCCCCACATGCTATTGGGGGACCCGATGTATTTTTCTTGAGAAATTCGCCAGACCTGGATGATGTTCTGTGTGTGAGAAGGCTTCCATCTTCTAAACCTACTCCATAAGCCAGACATGTGGAGCACACAAGAGATTGTTGTCACATGTAGTATACAACTGGTACTTGCCAGTGATTCCTGCAGTGTTGCTGTAGGTCTCTTGGCAGCCTCACTGACCAGTTTGAGCCTTGTCTTTTCCAAACATTTGGAAGGATGTCCAGTTCTTTGCAATGTCACTGTTGCCCCATATTTCCACCACCATTTGATGACTGTCTTCACTGTGTTCTATGGTATATGCAATGCTGTGGAAATGTGTGTGTACCCTTCTCTGGGCTGATACCTTTCACAAATGAGATTCCTTTGCTGCTTCGTAAGCTGTATGCAAACTATGGCTGTTGCTGTAGCAGACAACTGAGTAAATTTAGGATAATCCTGGTAGGACAGCTGGCGGTTATTTACAGTTAATCAAAGAGTCTCTGTAATTGATGGCAGGTGTGTACCCAAGAAGACATAATGCTGTAATAATATTGAAAGCTGCTTCAACACAGTATTAGCGCCAGTCTGTGCACATGTATGCATCTAGATTCTTGCAATTTTTTTGTGTCATAATTGTTCCCCTAACAGATTTGTTTATTTTACAACTGAAGTGTACAGGTTATAAGTCACATGAAAGTCTGGAAGGGTTCAGAAATGTGTTATTGTGCTCTCATTTTTTTTATTTTACAAATACCTGGCATTGTAACAGGTGTGAGTACACCATTTATATGCACCGTATAACACTAATTTATAAAATATGTCCCTAGTTTTGGGCCTTCGTCCCCCCATTTTGTCAGTCTTTGTCCAGATTTCTTGCAATGACAGGTTGTGAGGTATGCTACAGATATGTGACATCTGCTGCAAATAGGCCCCTTTGATGACCACTGTGATGCTATGCAGTTAACCCCACCACAAGCAAACATGCAGATATTGCAAAATAGCTAAGAGCAACAGTTGTGTGCATGGTCACATACATGACCTTAACATGCCTGGGGTTCTGGTGAGCCACAACAGGAAAATCACATACTCACCAGCTTCAGACTTCTGTCTCACATGCAGATCAGAGGTACCTATGTAGTTGTGGGGGAGAGGTATTGTCAGCAGACTCACATTTGACATTGGTACAAGATGAATGGTACATGTCTGCACAGGTACAGTACAAGCTATGATAGTACACAATTTGCTGTCCCTCACCATAGATGTGCATTTGTGTACATTACTAAACCCCACCCACAAATGCAGTTTGAACTTACATATGTATCTAGATACTCTTTTGAAGACTATATGACTCCTACATGAATAAATTGATGTGCACTGTGGCCTTACCTGGACGCTCCTTGCCTGTTGACTGGGTGCCACCACCTCCACGAATGGTGTTTCATGTGTTGGGTGTTGTGTGGGGCTGCCCAAAGGTTGGCAAGGAGCTCCTCTGCTGCCATAAGTGAAGCATGTGTGGCTGGACCCCCACTCATAGCAGTACGGTCCCTGGCCACGGCAGCAGCCCTTTGCTGGGTATGATGTATCAGGTCAGTTGCCTGATGCCTGACCTGATCATATGTGCAGCCATGGTGGCCCATGGTGTTCAATCTGTGTACAATGTCATCCAACAGGGCAGTCTGCTCCCGCAGATTTTGTCGGCTCTGGCCGAACAGCACCACATTTATTTATTTATTTATTTATTTATTTATTTATTTCAGTTTGATTACCGGGGAGGTCCACTGGGCTTGGGGGCCCATTTTCAGTGGAGGCCCGGGGAGGAAAGCTCCAACAGGAAAACAACAATTTAATTACATGAAAAGTCAAAGACAGTTTGTATTACAAATAGCAGCTAGCTACAAAAAGAATAAACAGTAGCAATTTCTATTTTTTTTTCCAGGAGGAAAACAGGTTTATATCATAAAAATCAAAATTTTACTATTTAGTTACCTATGTTAAGTATATTTAAAAGAGGTGCTGTATTATTGCTTCAGTAATAGCTGCAGTCTCCTCTGCAGAATATGCTTCCTGATGCTGTATGGCACCTGGAAGACATAAACAGAGAAACACATCACAGGATCTCAGACATTGCCCAGAGTTATTTACAGAGCCAGCACATCAGTATTGCTTATCATTAGCCATCACTTACAACCACGTCATACCCCTGTCATCTATCAGCACAGTATGAACCTGCATTGCACTCCTGGTCCTGATGTGTCATGTTCCACCCACTGAGCGCCAGTACATTGCATAAACCAACATTCATCATTGACATTTGTGTAGAGGGATGACAGTGGCCGTCTTCTGTGTAGATGGGATATCAATGGTGCTCAGGCTTTTCTTGCATACAGTGTGTAATGGAGGTTGAAGCATATGCCTGTGTTCATGTAGGATGCAGACAGGAATGTTCTCAGTTCCCATGAAGATTTGCTTTTATTGACTTTAATTAGGCAGTATGCACCTGCTCCCTGATGAAGAGAGGAGGGGTGTGGGTGCTGTGCATATCCACCTACACTGATGGTGAGCCAGGGGAGTGATGTTTGCCCTAAACCTGTCTGCAGCAGGTTGGCTATAGCTATGGTGTATTTGTATGTGGTGTGATTGACCACCATTACAGGGTGGGTTGGGTTGTTGATTCTGAGATTCCAGACGTATGTGAAGACAGCCTTGTGATTGCCCTTGGTGGATGTGTCCAATTTGTGCTCATAGTTAGCCTTACAGTAATCCATCTGTGACCGTATATGCTCATTCAGACAAAGGTTGACTCACTTCCAAGTTGGTGCCTGCTCCTACTCTGACCTGTACAGCCTATATAGCAACCAATTAGGTAGTGTGTGTATTGCTTCTGTCCTTCAAGGGGGATTACTCTAGTTTGGTGGACACAGGTTTTACAGGTAAGGTATTGTTGACTCCATATACCTATGTTGATAGTCATATGGCTGTTTGTAGTAGGCATGGACACAAGGTCATAACACAGTTGGACACCTCTGAAATTTCAACCTGATAATCATGCTTATTCTAGTACCCATGTCTGTGTCAGGGCAATGCAACAACCAGTAGCTGTAGAAATCTAACGTTGTTGGATGCACAGAAACTGAGATTACACACATGTGCAACATGTACAGATTATTTACCTGACATTTTGCATCCCATGTCTGTTGTTATGAAGCAGCCAGGTACACCTACTCATGCATAGATATGCACAGGTAATACTAATATACATTTCTGTTTTATGTCAATATGGCACACTGTATTTACACTCTTGCTGCTTAGTCATTTCTGTCAACCTGTTAGAGCAGGACAGCTGGAGGGTTCACACATACATGGGGGGTGATGGGCCAGAATTAGTGGTATTTTCTTAATATTGCTGTAACACACTTAAGTCATTTGATAGCACAGTAGCCTCTGCATTCACAGACATACCCTGGAGAATGTCTGATGCTCATATGGCAGGAAGAGAGGAGAAAGGCTAGGAGTGGGTTAGTGAGGGTAGGAACTTTTAATGTTGGCAGTATAACTGGTATGGGGACAGAACTAGCTGATATGATGGACAGAAGGAAGGTTGATATATTGTGTGTGCAAGAGACCAAATGGAAGGGGCATAAGGCTAAGTGTATTGGATTTGGGTCAAATCATGGTGTGTATGGGAGGAGACATGGTGCAGGGGTTATCCTGAAGGAACAGTATGGCAAGAGTGTTTTGGAGGTGAAAATAGTGTTGGATAGAGTGATGCTAATAAAGCTGGAAATTGATGGTGTAAACATGACTGTTGTTAGTTCACATGCTCTGGTAGTTGTGTGTGCAATGGATGAGACAGAAACATTTTGGAGTGAGTTGGATGAAGTGGAGATGACTGTACCCAAGGGTGAGACTGTGGTGATTGGAGCAGATTTCAATGGGCATGTTGGTGAAGGGAACAGAGGGGATGCGGAAGTGATGGGTAGGTATGGTGTTAAGCCAAGGAATGCAGAAGGTGAGATGGTGGAGTTTGCAAAAAGGATGGTCATGGCGGTGGTGAATACATATTTTAACAAGACAGAGGAGCATATGGTGACATAGAAGTGTGGAGGAAGATGTGCACAGGTAGATTATCTCTTATGCAGGAGGGCCTGTTTGAAGGAGATTGGAGACTGTAAATAGATGACACGGGAAAGTGTAGTTAGGCAGCATGGAATGTTGGTCTGTGGGATGATGTTGTTGATCAAGGAGAGGAGGAGTGTGAGGGCACCACCAAGGATCAAATGGTGGGAACTGAAAAAGGGTAATTGTGAGTCTGACCTGGTGGTGGAATGAGGGAGTACAGGGGAGTATACAGAGAAAGAGGTTGACGAAGAAGTGGGATAGTCAGAGAGATGAAGAAAGTAGACAGGAATATAAGGAGATGAAGTGCATGGCAAAGACAGAGGTGGCAAAGGCTAAGGATGAGTTGAGGTGTATGAAGGGTTGTATGAAAGGTTGGACACTAAGGATGGAGAATAGCACCTGTACCAACTGGCTAGACAGATGGACCAAGCTAGGAAGGATGTGCAACAGATAAGGGTGATAAATGATAATGAGGGAAATGTACTCACAAATGAGGAGAGTGTGTTGAGCAGATGGAAAGAGTACTTTGAGGGGCTGCTGAATGAAGAGAATGAATAAGAGAGAAGGTTGGATGATGTGGGTATGGTGAATCAGGAAGTGCAACGGATTACCAATGAGGAAGTAAGGATAGCTACGAAGAGCATTAAGAATGGAAAGGATGTTGGTCCAGATGACATACCTGTGGAAGTATGGAGGTGTTTAGAAGAAACGGCAGTGGTCTTTTTAACCAGATTGTCTAATGTAATCCTCGAAAGTGAGAGGATGTGTGAGGGGTAGAGAAAATGTGTTTGGGTACAGATTATAAAAATAAAGGTGATGTGCAGAGCTGTAGTAACTACAGAAGGATAACATTGATCTGTCACAGCATGAAGTTATGGGAAAGAGTAATGGAAGCTAGGTTAAGAAGGGAGGTGAGGATTAGTGATCAGCAGTATGGGCTCATGCCAGGAAAGAGCAGTACAGATGTAATATTTTCTCTGAGAGTATTGATGGAGAAGTATGGAAAAGGTTGGAAGGGGTTGTGTTGTGTCTTTGTGAACTTAGAGAAGCCATATGACAGGGTGCCTAGAGAGGAGTTGTGGTATTGTATGAGGAAGTCAGGAGTGGTAGAGGAATCTGTAAGAGTGCTACAGGATATGTACAAGGTAGTGTGACAATTCTGAGTTCTGCAGTGGGTGTGACAGGTGCATTTACGGTGGAGGTGGGATTACATCAGGGTTCAGCTCTGAGCCTTTTCTTATTTGCAGTGGTGATGGTCAGGTTGACAGACAAGATCAGACAGGAGTCCTCTTTAACTGTGATGTTTGCAGATGACATTGTGATCTGTAGTGAGAGTAGAGATCAGGTTGAGGAGACCCTGGAGAGGTGGTGGTATGGTCTAGAGAGGGGAGGAATGATGGTCAGCAGGACTAAGACAGAATATATGTGTGTGAATGGGAAGGAGGATAGAGGAATGGTGAGGATGCAGGGAGTAGAGTTTGCAAAGGTGGATGAGTTTAAATACTTGAGATCAACAGTTCAGAGTAATGAGTGTGTGGGAGAGGTAAAGAAGAGAGTACAGGCAGGATGGAGAGGGTGGAGAAGAGTGTCATGAGTGATTTGTGACAGATGAGTACAATTAAGAGTAAAAGGGATGGTCCACAAGATGGTAGTGAGACTAGCTATGTTGTATGGGTTGGAGACAGTGGCATTGACAAAAAGGCAGGAGTCAGAGCTGGACGTGGCAGAGTTAAAGATGTTAAGATTTGCACTGGGTGTGACAAGGCTGGACAAGATTAGGGATATGTATGTTAGAGGGTCTGCCCAGGTCGGACAGGTTGGAGACAAAGCCAGAGACTAGTGGGATTATGTTGGCTTGGACATCTGCTGAGGAGGGATGCTGAGTATAAGGATGGTAAGGATGAAGCTGCCAGGTAAGAGGAAAAGAGGAAGGCCTAAGATAAGGTGTATGGATGTGGTGATAGAGGACATGCACATGGTTGGTGTGACAGAGCAAGATGCAGAGAACAGGAGGAAATGGAGACAGATGATCCGCTGTGGTAAACCCTAATGGGAACAGCCAAAAAAAAGAGAAGGAGATGTCTTTACAGGTTGCCAATGATTTGCCAGACATAACAACTCTATGAGTAAATGACTACAAATATGAGGCACACACATGGTCAGTGTGCATAACACTGGACAGGTGAATGTTATGAACTCAGTATATCACATGCAGTTCAACATACACATCTGCAACAGTATTTCACTATGAAAATATGCTGTATAGGTCTCAAACATTTCTGAGACAAACATGTATATCACAGTTGTATTCACAGTTAACATATGAATATCTACGACATCTCAGTAGCTGGCCTAGCAGTGCCACAGTCAGTATTGTTCAACACACACTCCAGTAGTAGTCCTATATGAGCCAGCTTTTTCTGGGGTGACGCAGGGGTCTGAGCTGTGATCTATGTCACTGCAGACAGACCCAGTTGCTATGTCCATAGGTTGTGATCAGCAATATATCAGTACAGAAAGTCTTGTTGAGACATATTTGTTGAATTACCTATTTCCCATTATTACATACCCCCTATTGCATTCCATTACATGCTTACTTGATTGACATACCTTTCCTTTCTCCAAGTATGGTTGGTTTTATTACAATATGTGTTGCTTGGTTTCTTTGTCTGTCTGTCTGTCTGTCTCTCTCCCAGATGTAGGGTATACATATGTTTTGCATAGGCAGCAACTTGCATTTTGTAGGTAATGCTCATGCGCAGCTGATGGTCTTTGCACCAACTGGTGTCCCCCACTTGCTAACTGCATGCAGAACAGCTGTGGTGTTGTTCCTATAGCCAGTAGCATGGCAAAAGTCTCCTATAATTGAATACTTCATGTGGGAGTTGCCCCTTTTCCTTGCCTGTGAGGATGACTTCATAGAGGTGTGTGAACAACAGCATCACAGAGGGTAGTTGGAAATACCTCTTACAACGAAACTGTGGAAACAACCCAACAAACTGGGGGAGAATATTCCAGACATAGGGACAGAATGTAAGTATTGTTGTTATACAGTTGATTTAATATTAGTTTAACAAGCTTTGTGTGGACATGGCTTTTCTGCATGATGTTAAGTCTGGCAGTGTTATGTCATTGGCATAATTCTGAACTGTAGGGCTATCTGCAGAATGGCCAGATTTTGGACTCTCATCTTTGGTGTGTTCTTCAGATATTTTTTGTCTTTATAAAATCAGTAGCATACTGTGGGGACTGCAGTCAGTAAGTGGTAGCATCCATTTGTGTTTCTGACTTCATATCCCTCAGTAGAGATATGCTCCAACAAACCCTGTTACACCAGCAACTGTCTCAGCTTATAATAACAATATTTCACATATGCCCCTGTTTTTGGGCCTCTGTCCCTCAAGTATGTCAGGATTTGTCCAGAGGTCATGCAGTAGGAGTGTCATATGCAGGGTATATCATTAATTAGTGGCTTCATTCCTGATAGCATCTCAGTGATGTATCAGACTGCTAGACATGTTATGTGTAAGAGGCCTTATATATGAGGATAAAGCCTAAACATTCTGTGGGACTCTGAACAGCTGAGAGGTCTGTGTATTTATGGTGATTGCTGACAGACTGTCAGGACTGTGCAGCAGTGTCGTATGGCAATGTTATTAGACCTTTGTAGAGAGGGGAGTAGATGCATGTGTTATGGCTCATTTTCTATCTGCCTGTGCATGCTGCTCCATTTTCTGGTGGTCTGTTGGCTGTATACATTTGTAGGGGCAGACTTAAACATGTCCTATACCATGGTCAGGTGCCATACTACACTGTGAATTGGACCAGTATATGCAAGGGTAGTGTGTGAGTGGCAAACATGTTGAGATGTTTTTGTTCACATAGTCCTTATACTGTACTGTTCATTTGGCTTACGGGTATGTCACTGTGACTGTGTGGTGGAATTGTTTGTGGGTATGCACTTTCACACTGGTGCCTGTTTTTCAGTGCTGTGACATCCCTGTAGTGCCTGATATATTTACAAATACATGTCTAATTCCCAGTAGAGTTGGGTTAGTGTTGTGTCAGTCTGACTGTAGTTTGAACGGTGCTTGGTGACCTGCTTAGCAGCTGAGTATAGTTTCCCTAATGTGATGTTATGTCCAGATATTTGTAGGATGTACTGTTGCCTGAACCCCATAAGTGTTGTGTAGTTCTGACACATCAGTGGGATGATGTGAGGATTTAAGTCACTAACAAGTGAGAAGTAATTGACTGCTGGACTTGTGCTATTTCAGTCGCTATATGTTAGGACAGACAGGAGGGTGTTACTGCAGCAACTGTGTCAGCTTATCTACTACAGTACTTTGGATATGTCCTTATTTTCATGGCTTTCTCTCCCCACTTTGTCAGGCTTGGTCCAGATTCATTGCACTAAGGGGTTGTGAGCCTACCTCATGACTAGCTGGATTGTTTCAGAATGTCCAGGTTTATTGCTCATATTTCTGGCATGTTCCACAGATGCATTATTTTTATTTCCCTGGTAAATCAATCACTGTGATGATCTGAGGATTTCTGACATTAAATGATGACATACATTTCAGTTTCAGAACTCACATCCTTCAGAACATGTATGCTGAGACAAACCCTGTCACTCTGGCAACATTCTACATTTATAAGAGCAATAGTTAAATATGTCCCTAGTTCTGGCCCATTGTCCCCCCATTGGGACAGCCTTTGGCCAGATTTCTTGCACTAAGAGGTTGAGATGTATGGTTCTGAGGTATGACTCCACTACATGTTATGAGTATATATATATATATATATATATATATATATATATATATATATATATATATATATATATATACATAAAATATATATTTTTTTCATTATGTTTTTTCTTTATACATATATATATATATATATATATATATATATATATATATATAATATGTATATCTCTATTTATATTATGTATATATTTTTCCATATATATGCATCTCTATACATATATACATGTGTATATGTATATATACAAATCCTGACTGATTATAAGGAATCTTTTCCTTCTGTTGGATGACTCTACTGCATGATATGTTTGAAAAAACATCAGCAGTCTTTACAACTCAAATGGTGTAGTGGTACAGTGCTCTGACCATGGTGTATACGGCCCTGGGTTTGGGACTTGGTAGGGCTGAACATTTTGTTGCTAGGCAGAACAGTGGCTGATGGAAACAGTGATTAAAGCAGTTTTAAGCAATTGTAAGCAGGTTTGCATGGGTTTGCCTGACACTAAGTGATGCCAACACACGGTTAAATGTACAGATGCTTAATCTGTGTTGGCTTCACTTAGCAATGCGCAAACTTGTTTACTCCCGCTTACTCCCACTTACTCATGCTTACACCCATGCTAATTTCTTTAAAAGAAAAGAAAAAAGGGGTGATAGGAAAGTGGTGAAAAAGGGGCATGCAGAGGGAAAATCAATATGAAAGATAGCTAGGGATCTGAAGGACAGTGTAGGGAAGGGCCGTAGCTGTCCATTTCTTATACAGCAACAGCTGTGCATTTGTACAGAATTTGGAGGAGAGTTTGGACACTCAAACCCCAGAGACAGGGGCCAGGACAACAAAAATGTGTTGTCAAGCCAATTGGACCAGATTGCATGTGTCCAGTGGACATGTGTGTGAAATGAACAGCTATGTATGGGGTGATATTTTTTTTGGGACAAATGCCCTTTTCTTTTTTTTTAAGGTGAGAGTGGGATGTTGGGGAAGTATTGTAGGTATGTCTGGGGAGATAGGTTGGGTAGGTAGACAGAAAAGACAGACAAGACAGCAGACAGGGGCAGTATATGACACATGAGGGGGTAAACACATGTGACGGGGAGGGTGGTTGGCAATTCGAAGCCCATGGGCCCCCATATGGTTACAATGGGACTAAGATCCCCACCCATGGGCAGTCACCACGGCACCTTCATGGCCCCAAATGTGGCGGTGCTGGGGGACTGAACATGAGGGGCAGCCTGCTCCTCAAGGTGTGCCAGGTTGCCATCAATCTGGCACAGCTGCTCTCCAAACTGGGATCAAAGGGTGCTATGCATCAAATCCTGGATCTGACTGGGGTGATGTCCTCCAGTCTGCACCCACTCCCAGGTGGGTCATGGCCCCATCCCCTGTGGCGGTTCCACCCAAAGGTGATGCAGGACCAGCAGACGACAGAGATCTAGGTTGGTGCCATGGCCAGATGAGGTGGAACAGGCGGATCCGCTGGGATCTGCCTTTCCAAACTCGCTATGGTGTTGAGATTTTACAAAATATGTTGGTTAGTCATGAACAACACATTTCATGGCTTATGTAGTACAAACATACCTATTAAACTGTCAGCCTGGAATGGTATGAGGCAAACTGTGACAACTCTGGGTACATGACTAGAGAGGACTCGTACATGTCAGGGTTACATATCTGGCACAGGAGTGGTACCCTGAACTGCTGTTATGTGAGTGTTCTACAGGCATACGTCAACTGGTTTCCTATCTGTGTCCAGGATTGTTTGCAGCAGTGACCACTAGCTGTGACAGTGTGACACTTGAGAGACATGTATTGGAAACATACTTCTCAACCTCATAGAGCATGAGATCTGGACAAAGCCATACATGTGAGTGGGACAAAGGCCCATAAATATGGACAATTTTTAGATATTGCTCTTAGAAAGGTGATAAAATTACAGGTATTGCATTTGCATGGCTTTTCTGATGAATATGACATATGACACTTGTATGTCTAACATTATTTTCTAACTTCAGTCTATAATGGTTTGCCACTGATTTGCCATGATGCCACTACTTTATGTAAAATTGACCACAAATCTGAGACAAATATCTCAACATTCAGTGAATATCTGTACAGTTGGGAGGTATGATTCAGGAAGAGTGCATATTGTATATACCTACTCTGCTGTCATTTGCAGGCATGTGGTGGGACAATTGAACAGTTGTACACAGTTTAGTATACCCTTCATACAGCTACTGGCAACATTTACTTACCTATAAAACCTGTGGGGAAAATATCTGTTAACAATACCTGACTGTTTTTACATTTATTCCTGATTTCTTGTGTGTAGATATGCACACATCTTAGTACCACTCCCTCGATTCGAACCATGTCTGGGTGTGCAAAAGTAACAACTAAGCTATTGCTCATCACAATGGGCTAATGGGGAACTGCTGTTTTTTTTATTTTTTTTGTTTCAATGGTTTCTGCCTGATAGTTTCTTGGTTAGACAGTCTAAACTTATAATTCTGTGCTGCATTCATGACAGATAGTTATTGTACCGTGCATTATTCATTTGGATTACTACAATCTTGAAAGCAAAGGTTAACATAAGGCAATGATGGATGGAACACACTTTGAAACTTGACATATTACTATTCAGGGTTCAAAGCTTGGTGCAGTATATATTTCAAATTTCATTTATATCTCGATTTACAGCTACACCATCTATGGTTTCTCCTAACTGCTTGCTCACAGATGCACCTCAGTTAATGTATGCTGTCACAGCCATATTTGCTGTGAATAACCTGTATGCAATATATATATATATATATATATATATATATATATATATATATATATATACAACATACCAGGATAAACACAACAGCTTTTTAAAGGTCTATTGGACTTCAATATATGTCAGTCATACTTTTTTATTTATTCAGTTCATACAGTAACAGTAACCCTACTAGCAGTAAGCAATGTACTCCTTCTTAGCTATTTGAACCAAATACAGCAAAATAGATTTGTACTCACCAGCCTGTCGGTGCAGCCTCAGCATTCTGTCACCATGGCCTTCCACATTACTAGCCCTCTCTGCTGCAGCTGTAGGGGAGAAAAACACACATTATGCATATCTGTCTATCACATTCTCAGGCTAATATTTGCTACAAACTACTTGGTAGTGATACTTACACTACTGGAGCATTATGAGCCCATCCATCTTGGATCCACTGGACTAAGAGCACCCCCTTCCTATGCTTTAGGTCAACATAGTGGTGCTGTACCTGCTCACCTGTCTGGTGGATGACAGTAGCACTGGTGAGTTCATGTGCGAGATGGTCCCAGGCCTCCGTTTTGTATTGGAAACCCTGGTACTGGCCCTGCAGCAGTCTCTCCTCATGGTTTTTAACAAGGAGTCCAGCCATGATCCTGCACTCCCCGAATGCTCCAGCGCTGTGCCTGAAAGTGCACTCCCTCTCCAATGCCAGCCATTGGATCTGCATAGATGGACTATAACAGATTATGGCTGTATTCCTGCCTGCACCATTTAAAAAGTGCAATATTCCCACCCTTTGCTGTCGTTGGACCATTTTGAAAAGGTTAAGTTCTGCTAAGCACTGTGCAAACCCGCTGAGCCAGTTTTAACACTTCTTAAAGGAGATGTTGATCAGTGTTTAACTGTGCGCAAATCCATTTAGCTGAGCTACCTGCTGCTTAGCAATCACATCTTAGCAATGGTTATACTTGCTAAGCATAGTTGAACAATGCTAACCATTGCTCACTTTTAATTTTTTAAATATGTCAGAGGACTAATTTCATTTATTAAATGCATATCGTATACTTTACATGACATCTCTCTATGTACTTTCCTTACATTGGCAAGGAATGTGTCTATACCGTATGGGGCACTTGTGTATACATGGGTGGTTTCACATGTTATATGCACTCACACTTACATTGTACACCAGCTACACTACCCTGGTTGACAAAAAACAGTTGCTACATAATTTAAGTTTACAAAAAATTATTTTAACACTACTTTCCCATAGAAAAATAAGGTCACGGTTTCGGTACTTGAACTGTGAACACCTGGATGTAAAGCCAGAACTCTAACATCTATACTATCTCAACTTAAAAACTTTAACATTATATTTGTATTTATCTCCTATGAGATGTTTAAGCTATAGTAAGCAGTGGGCCATAACGTTCACACCCGCTTAGCTACTCTTAAGCATTCCTTAGCCTAGAAAAAATATATATATAATATTATTATTATTTTATTATGTTATATAAGTGAGTATTGTGGTGTTCTGACAAGTCATTGAAGACTGCAATTGGGAAATAATGGCATTCATTTGGCTTTCAGGCTTCTATCCTTCAGAGACTCCTGCTAATACATAAACTGTTTTCTATCAACTTTTCAAGTGTGTGAGGGCAATTTATCATAAGTGTCCCTATTTTATTGTTTTTCCCCCTAACTATTTGTGCCTTTGTCCACATTGACTGCTGTCAGGGAATGTTGGCATACATTTGCTTTCAGACCTCTATCCTTTGGTAATTCATGCTAATCATGACCTGTTTTCTATCAACTTTTTAAGTTTGTGAGGGCAATAATTTTGATGCGTCCCTTTTGAGGGATTTATCCACCATTATTTGTGCATTTGCACACATTTCTTGCTTTAGCAGGTTGCAGAAGTGTCATACGGTACTTTTACAATGCATTGGGTATGTCACAGAACCTGTCACACACCCCCTGCATTGCTTTCCTGATGCTGTGTGTATTTCAGTGTCCGCGGACACTGAAATGATCATTTATTTCATTTCAATGACTACCCCAACAGTGAAATTCTGGCATCATATTTGAGTAATTCTCGAATATTATGCCAAATCCTATTAAAAAGTGCATATGGCTCTTTCTGAGTGCAGGGGGCGTGTTCAATATCTGTGCACTATTTGAACATGCCCCCTGCACTCGTTCAAGGTTCATGTCCATGTAGGTTGAACAACAGCACGCCTTCATGAATATGCAAGGCGTGCTGCTGTGCTATATGGACACGAACCACTCCGTGCAAGAATAGTTCTATTCTAGCACAGAGTTTATTGAGTCCTAGGGAGTACTGAGTACCATACAGGGCACACAGAGATAATACTGCTTTGGATGACTAGAAAGAGAAATATTTGCAAAGAATGAATGAATGACACTGCAAATCATGTTCATTATATTGTATTACCATGGCTGCTGCTAGAATAGAGAGTGAGTGTAGTGAAGTGATAACAGCAATGCACAGAACACTGTGAGCACTGCAGTTTATCAGTGCATTTTGCTCTGAGGAGATTGCATTTCTGAATGATAACAGCAACTACCAAAAGTTGAACCTATGTGTACTCAGCCTGTTTGGTGCTCTGCATATATTCTTATGATAAGGCAAAATAAGAAATAAATGGCATATATTTGTGACATCTCTGTTTGTCTCTCTCTCTCTCTGATTTTCTTTCTCATTCACACACACACATGCACACACGCATGCATGCATACACACACGCACACACACAGATACACACACACACACACACACACACACACACACACACACACACACACACACACACACACACACACATACGCACACACTCACACGCATGCACGCACACATGCACACACACATTCAGAATGATAATGGTTCACTAAGCATTATCATTTAGAGTAACTCTTGTCTAGCACACTATTAAACTGCATGGCACATGGTCTGCTACTCTCAGCATCCTTAACTTTACTATATCATCTCCCAGAAACAGCAACAGTATTTGCTGAATGCAGTGCATACAATGTCAGGATGTTCAGTCAGTGTAGTATTTTCTTTGTGAGTGGGGTTTTATATTTTTATCTCATATCTGGCTTTCATTGATTTGATCAGGGTCCTGAGTTCCACAGTTATGTTTAGCAAGAGAATTTTATCATCTTGAGAGTTAAATTTATTTTGGCATACAATGATTTTCTTTTGTTTTATTATAGAGCATATTTATATTTGAATTCTACCACAGAGATTTCTTCATAACTTTGACAGTGAATTTACTTCAGAGGGGACAGATGCATCTATGCAACTGTTTTCATGTGGCTAGAATTAGGCAGTAAAATATTGCTTAAACAATAGGGTCATCAGGTTGGAAGGGGATTATATATAGATTTATTAAAATTATAATGATATGATGGCAATGACCAGAAATCACACATAAAAATTAGAGATATAATTTCCACATTTCATCTTCTGAAAGTAGATTTTTTTTGAGAAACATAAATTACTTTAACTCCTCACAAATCATCATGTGTATTACTGTAACTTGAATTTATTTTGTCCAGGTGCAGGCCTTATATTGCAACCATTTCAGCATTTTATGGGTTTGAATCCTATGCTGTACACTTCTCCAAAGGATTCTGCTCCAATATTTTATGGGTTCTAGCACAGCAAAATTACCTAGATGGCCAATTTAATAGCTTGACATCCTTGTCCAAAGACTGATTGCCTATGTTTTGATTTGCTTAAGTTTTTACTAATGAAATAGACAGCATGTTTCTTTCTATTCATATCCTGAAATAAAACTACCCATATACATACTTTTGAGGCATTTGTAACCTCTGCAAATGGGGTAGAGAACTCAGTTGTCAGGAGAATAGCTTCTGAAGTTATCAAATCATTCAGTGATGTAAAGGATCTTTCTTTAGTGAGCATACCATTTCAGACATCTGAGGTGCTTGCAGGGAGGGATGGGCGAGCCTGTCCTGGGATAGAGGGCATTCTCCAATAATGTTCCCTAAGGGGAGGAGTTGTTCAGTGATGGAAGTAGCCATTAAAAGAGGTCATTGAACAAATTTGAGAGTTTCAGAAAAGTGGCTAATAATGATAGCAATAATAAGAAAGAAATCACTGGCTGGAAAGATGTCTGAGACCCCCCCCCCCACGGCACCCTTAGGTTCCATGATCAGCCCCAGTGTTTTATGGAGTAAGTCAGCATGGATGTAGGGCATTAGGTAACACTGCTGTAGGGATAATTTCTTGGGGGGGGGACAAAAAAATTAAGAAAAATCAGTTTGTGAGCAGATTATGGTGGTAGCATTCTAAACAAATTTTCATCAATAGTCAGTCAGGTCTAGGAAGACTTTAACCTGTTTTGTAGATGTTGATATGTGTTAGTTCTTCAATTTTTCTGCTATTTTCAGCTTGTGGTTTTATTACCACTCTACCTACTACATATTCTAACTATATGACCTCTGTCATTCAAAGCTTGCTTTTGGGAGCATTGACCATATGTCCTGTATCTGTCAACAAATTTAGTGCAGCTTTCACTTTAGATAAACAAGACTCCTGATCCTCTGAATGAATTGCTAAGTCATCAAGCTATACTGCTGAGTAACTGGCATGAGGTTTTAAACTTCATCCATGAGCCTTTTTGGCAAGGACTCCATGAAGTCCAAAGAGTAAGTCTACATGGAAAAGAACATCAGGTTAGAGAATGCTGTTTTTTATTTGACTTCATTATTCAGGGGAATCTAAAAGTGCCACCTGGTGAAATCTACAGTGACTAGAAACCTTGCTTTATCTATGCTATGCATACGTTCATGCACATTGAGCATTGAGTACGTTTCAACTCTAGATATATCACTGTACTTTCAAATATCATTACAAAACCTGATGAGGTCTCCAGGTTTGGAGATGAAAGTGCTAAATCTGTGTTTTCGTGTACAATAAAAGGAACAGTTGGATTGGAAAGCCTTTTGGTAGTGGTGGATTTATATGGAAGACAGCCTTTATTGACCCAGATTACTGAGCGTTTACATTTGTTGCTTGCAAGTGTATGGTTACTGGATAATTTAATAACACTTACATTAATCATTTTCTGAGTTTCTTCACATATTTCTTTTCTCTGTGTCATTGGTATCCTGTACATCATCACGTTTACCTTCTCGGCAGCACTGTTTTTGTGAAACTGTATTAAATTTACCCTACCAGACAGCTCAGAAAAGACCGCTATTCCTTCATCAAAACTCCTTTACTTCGTGTTATTGAGCTTTAGACAGTGTTTCACTTACCTGAACAGAACATATTTCTCAGGAAACTCACTATTAGAGTTTATTTCAGATTCCAGATTGGCAACAGCAACTCAATCTTCCAAGATTTTAACACATTTATGTGATATATCTTTTGTGATTTTCTTTTACCAGTCTGTCCTTATTTTCTCTGCTGCTTCAAGGGGTTCCTGACATTTTGCAAGAACACATTTTCAGCAGAAGGAACTAATGCTAACGCTTCATCACCTGGACAGAAGCCCTTCAGTCCAGAGATTTTATAATACGCCATCTGCTGCATTTCTTGTGCTCTTTGCATGTGTTTGTTAATTAGTGGCATAATGATTTTCAGCCTATAATGCATATTTTTGAAGTGCACTAATGCATTTAAATGGAGTTTTCTCCTTGCCCCAAGTTTCTTTTGATGTATTCAGCAATTCTCAAGGATGTCTACTATACACTAATTCAAATAAGATGAATATTGTTGAGGCTTGAGTCACTTCTCTCAGAGCAAAAAGGAGACAAGGGAGTAGCTCATCCTTGTTCTTACCACCCCGATCTGTGGTTCTTTTTTAGCACTGATTTCAAGGTTTTAAGAAAGCACTCTACTAAACCATTTGTTTGAGGATGATAAACCAAAGTTCTTAACTTTTTACTTTGAAAGACCGGAAAAACTGGTATGTTCCCCTGAGTATAAATGAGGCTGTGTAGTCATGTATTTGTGAATCCATACCACCGAAAAAAATAAATTGTTAAATGATACTAGATTGTGCCTTCTTCTTGCATAGTGGTGGAAAATCAATTGCCAAGACAGTGTGCTGTAGTACTCTATTGATCTTTGACTGTTTATAAATACTGCTGGTGTGAAGTTGTTTAGTAATAGTTGTGGATATTAGTAATTTGTCTACATTTCTAAAGTGGAGTCCTTCCACCATTCAGATATTTGCAGCATGTATGGACAGTATATATATATATATATATATATATATATATATATATATATATATATATATATATATATATATATGGCATTTCAGTATGTAAACATATAAACCATTGATGTCATCTGTGTATATTTTTTGTACTCATAATATATCACATGTGTATTGTCTGCAAATTCTTTCTTTGCTCTTGGTAACTGTTATCTCAGCTGATTCACTTATTACAGTCATAAATATGAGGCCTGCATGCATTTATTAGAAAATGTATATGCAGCTAGTCAGTACAGCTGGTACAGTGGTTTACTTGAGAGATGTGGTGGATGTAGATTTCTGTGGTTTGAATCCCACATAGGTTTGTAGGTTCACAGGAGGTTACTAGGCTAGCAGCCCTAGAGCCTTTACAAGCCTAGCCATGTTAATCCCAAGTATACTACACATTTATTCTTTTCTTGGGTAGTTTGCAGAATGAATTTATGAACAGAGCTGGTCTGTGATCAACACCAGCTAGCCCTCTCCATAAGGGACATGGGTGCCAACTCAGGGGTGAAATTGCAGTCTCCCATCCAATTATCTAGGTTGCATCTTAAAAAGGTCAGTGAGAAACTCTGTTTTACATGAACAGGGAGTCTATTCTAGAGAAGCGGCAGTCTCTGGGAGACATATCTGTCTCTCCAGCATGATCTGTTAATGTCACAAGCTAGGTTGTGATCCCTAGAGTGAGTGACTCTTGAGCCATTTGACTTGTAGATGTGCAGAATTTCTATTAGAGTAGGGTTGGAGACTGCCCTATAGGCCAGGCACAAGTCACCTTTCAGCAGCTTATAAGATACATAATAAAGTGACATGGCTTTCAGCCTGTCCACTTAGGTCATGATTTGGAGTCCCTGTATTTTCTTAGTGAGAAACCAGCAGATCTCTCCAGCGGCTGCAGGTGTCTGATGAAGTACAGCAAAAGGGTGCATTATACCCTATTAGTGGTCTAATGAGGGTCAAGTACAGTGGAGTTATAACATCCCTTGACTTGGATGCTATGCCTTGCTTATGAGATGTGCTACTTAGAAAGCTTTCCTTACCAATGTGGAACCTTGGTGGTCAAAGTTCAGATTGCTATCACCCTGTTTTTCCAAGTCTCACACCACTGGGTTGGAACTCGGAGTTGCTGTCAATATTGTAATATGTAGGGAATTCCATTTTGCCAAAGGGAATAATAATGCATTTTTGGATTTAGTTTTTGACCATGGGTTTGGCAACAATAATTTTGTATTTGTTAGCCCTTCTTGTAATATGTTGACATCATTGGGGGACTCAATGATTACTCCCAGTTTGCAATTGTTAGCGAGCCCGGTGAGCCAAAGGACATCTACTTTGGCCTTGACTTCTGAGAAATAGATACCAAACTGTAACGAGCCCAGCACAGACCCCTGCAGTATTCTACTGGTGATGGGCCTACTGGTGGAGATGGAGTCAGCAATTTTGACAGAGTATGTATTTTGTCAGTGAGCCAATTGGTTATCCATCTAGTAACATAAGGATTAATCCCTATCTGGCTCAGTTTCTCAATGATGCCAGAGTGGCATAGCTCTCAACTGTCCTGATTTTCACAGAATGTCCAGATTTTTGGCACATATTTTTGGTCTGTTCCTCATACAATCTGTGGTTTGCTGGCAAATTACTGTGGTGATCTGAGAACTGACATCACTAAATATTGACATACATTTGAGTTTCAGACTTCAAATTCTTCAGAAAATATATGTTAAAACAAACCCAGTTACTCTCGCAACTTTCTAAGTTTATAAGAGCAGTATTTAAAATATGTACATATTTTTGGGCCTTTGTCCCCCCATTTTGTCAGGCTTTGTCCAGATTTCATGCACCAAGAGGTTGAGAGGTATGTGAGAGTGAAGAATTGTGTCAAAAGCCTGTGCACTGTCTTACCTTCTTGTATGGCTTTAGTGACATTCTCAAAGAAGTCTACTAGGTTTAATAAGCATGCTCTACCCTTAACAAAGCCAACCTGGGTTGGGTCCAGCATTTGGAGGTTGCCTGTATCCTTGTTGATAAGTTCCATGATAATTATTTCCATGGCTTTGCAGATGAGGCTGGTTAGACTTATGGGTCTGTAGTTCCCAGGGTCAGTTGTTGGCCCCTCTTTGTTCAGGGAGATTACTGTTGCTGTTCTCCATTCTGCAGGAACATAGTCAGTTCTCAAGCTACGATTAAAGAGAATGCCAAGTGGGTCTACTAGGTCTTATTTTAGATTGTTTCATAAACAACCTGGGATATTATCTGGTCCCACTGAGACCATATTTTTAGCCTTGGCAACTGCAGAAATGACCTGTTCTCTAGAGATACTAAGCAGAGGACTGGTGTCAGGCATGCTTTGGGATATTGTTGGTGGGGATAGGAGAGTGAAGTTTGCACTGAATCTGTCAGCTAGCAGGTTGGCAATATCTTCCGGTGTAGTGTAAGTGATCCCATCTACAACCAGTTTAGCACATATCTGGGCATTCCCTTTAAGACTATGGATGTAGTTAAAGAATGCCTTATGATTATCCTCGGCTAAGGATGTGATTTTAGTTTTGTGATTTGCTTCAGAAGACTTTAAAAGCTTTCTGATTTTTCTGTTTAGGCTTAGGAAGGAACTCTTCCTCTGCAGAATGATATCCTTTTTGCTTTTGGACAACATTTTTTCCTCTTGTTATATAATCTGTTTGTCCACCACAGTGGCTCCTTTTTATGGGAAGATCTGATTTTGAGCCAGTCAGGTACAGCAGAGTTTATGCAGTTGCTTAAGTGTTTGTGCAGGGCATTTGCATACACTTCTGCATAGTGATCATTGTCTGCGATTGTTTTATTGGTATTTTTATACCATCTCTTAATATGCTCTAGTAGCTTTGATGAAGTTTTTTACTAATTTTTGTTCCTGTGATGGTGTCAGTTCCTCAAAGTCAAAGTCAAAGTAAACTTTTATTGTCATACAGATCAACACAGAGGAAACAGTGCTTATCACTGCACAAAATTTCGATACTCATGCTCGTACAATATGAATGACAGTTTACAGAAAGAAGATAGATTAAATTAATCTTCTTCTGGCTTTTCCCAGTTAGAGGTCGCCACAGCAAATCACCTGTCTGCTCATGACACAGTGTCGAGTTGCCAGCCTGGCACCCAACCTTCCACAGAAGGCACACACATGCATGCACTCATGCCAATTAGAGTGTCCAATCCACCTACAGCATGTCTTTGTGATGTGGGAGGAAACACACACAACCCCAGGGAGGACATGCAGACTCCACACAGAAAGCACCCCAGCCAAGAATCAAACCAGAGAACCTCTTGCTGGGAGGCAGCAACGCTAACCGCTGCACCACTGTGGCTGCCAAGATAAATTAAATTAATAAAAAATGTAAATAGTAAAAAATCGAAATCAAAATAAGATACTAAAAATAGATAAATTAAAAAAATTGAAAGCTTTTTTACAGCAGAAACAAAACAAATACAACAACAGGGACAGACTCAGTAGAAATATAAAGAGATGTATAAAAAATAAAACAGTACTATAAATAAATAAAAGAGGCACACATGTAAAACTTGCCTACCACCAATATATGTCATAAACTTACAGTTACACTTTTAATAGTGCAGCTAGAAATTTATAAAGTGAGCAGTACAGAGTTATGTAAATAAAAATGACATATTGCACATAATTAATGTTTTATCCATTTAGTGGGTTAGGCTATGGGTTTGTTTTCAGCAGTCTGATAGCATGTGAGAAGAAGCTGTTATGGAATGTGGATGCCCTGCTTCTAATGCTTCTGTAGAACTTTCTTGTTGGCAGTACTTTGAACAGTCCATAAGCCAGATGATATATATCCCTCAATAGTTTTTGGACTCTTACCATAGCATCTGTTTGAATATATGTCCTGTAGGGACTGAACGCAGGAGCCAGTGATTTTGTGGCCTATTTAATGATCTTATGCAGTGCCTTCCGATAAGATTGAGAGCAATTTCCATACCAGACAATGATGTTGTTTGTCAGTACGCTCTCAATCATGGCTCTGTAGAAGGTAAATAGGACCTGTGGGGTAGGTTAGCCCTACGAAGTCTCCTAAGGAAGTGGAGACATTGCTGGACTCTCTTTATAAGGTAGAAAGTGTTTGTGGCCCAACTTAGGTCTTGCAAGATATTTATCCCTAGGAATTTGGTGCTATTTACATTCCACTGTGACACCATTGATGATGATAGCAGCGTGTGGCTTATCCTCCTTCCTCAAATCAATGATTTTCTTAGTTTTCCAAACATTTAGTGCTAAGTTGTTACTGCACCAGTGAACAAGTTGGTTCACCTCCTCCCTGTAAGCCCCTTGTCTTCCTTCTTGATAAGGCCAATTACTGTGGTGTCATCTGCAAATTTGATGATTCTGTTTGACTGATGTGTAGCTGTGCAGTTACTTGTTAGAACTGTGGAAAGTAGTCCTGTAGTTAGTTCAAACGAGACTGATTTATGGTCTGACCTAACTAGGGAGGGCATCATGCATGGGGAAGTACAGTGACCCCCCCCCACATGTTGGTGAGTGCTATGTTCATTACATTAGGGGTTGCAGACTGTCTGTTCCAGAGCATTTGTGTTAACAAAGTCCAGGAACTTCTAGGTCAGCGTGTTTTTGCTCATGTTTGTCCCCCAGTTTATGGAAGGATAGTTAAAATCTCCCAAGACTAAGGTGTTGGCCTGTATGGTGAGGGATTCCAGTAAATCAATGTAGCAGGTGTGTTTATCCTGGTTCATGGGGAGGAATCTATAGCTAGCAATGATGTGTTATGGTACTTTACCAATAGTTAATTGCACATGGAGTAGTTTGAGAGAGTCATACTGTTTGACTAGTCTCTAACTATATTTGGTTTTAATGAAGATGGATACACCTCCACCTTTGGCTCCTTCATGCTCATTTTGAGGTCTGAACATGCGGAAAGCATTGCAGCCTTGCATGGCTGGGGTGCTCTCAGCAGCCTTAAACCATGCCTTGGTAACTGCACAGAGGTCAACATCCTCCAAATGAGGAGTGCTTCGCTTCCAGGGAGTGCAGTTTCATGTTTAAACTCCTAGCATTAAACAGCACAACCCTGAGTTTGTCGTGATTAGATTTTGTTATGTTGGAAAATTTGTTTTGACATTGTCTAAAAAGGCACTATGAAGGGGGCAAGGACCTTTCCCAGTATCCAAATGCCTAGGGGGGACAGGTGCCAACCATCTCTAGCAAAGTAGCGAGGTCTGTCTACGATATCCTCCCGGTCTGACAGATACTGGATCCCCCTGGACTGACACCCGAAGGTGAGCCAATTGTTTAAGTCAATCATTTTTTGCTTATATTGTAGCATTATCCTGGGTGAGGGTAGGATACGGCTTAAGGCTTGGGACATACCTGTCTGGGACACATAATTAGACAGTTCTGTCATGTCTCTCTTCATATAGTCCAGAGAGGTATGTTTCAAGTCATTCACTGCAACATGGACTATGACAGAGTCATAACAGTACTTGATGAGTGACTTGAGTGCATGCATAATTTGTCAGATCTTGGCACCTGACAGGCAGCTGACAGTGACCTTCTCCTTGTCTAGTCTGGTGAGGGGGACATCTGTGTGTCTCACTATGGTGTCACCTATGACCAAGACATTTGATTTGATTTTCCTTAGGGGCTTATTTGTTGAGACATGGATGCGTATGTTGAAATGAGTAGTGGTTTCTTTATGCTTAGTGGTGAGTGTGGGTGGTGTGCATTTGGGAGGTCTCTGTTCTTTAGGTAGACTTTTAGTGAGTACCTCTGCATAAGTGGGTTTATGTGTCATGACCTTATTTTGTGTGAGAGGTGAGGTTTCTGTGAGAGGTGAAACGTGTGCTGACAACTTGTACGATGTCTAGTCTGTTTTTATGTAAGATAATTGACTCCAATTCCACAGTATATTTGCATCTCTCACATAGAGTGTAAGCTTGCTTTAGATGTAAATGGTTGTCAGTATACATGAAGCAATTGCTACATTGCCTCAAGATGCCCATGTCAATCAAGCTGGCAGTAGAAATGATAGGAAACTGCCCATCCACTGTGGCAGGATTTTTCTGAATGTAGAATATGGGAAGGAAGTGGGCTTACTGGACTTAGTCACAAACAACAAAAATGAAGCAACGATTCAATTAAATACAGTTAACAAAGTGCAGTGCTGGCTTAAAATATACTTATGTTTCAGTTTTTTTTTCAGTGGATGCCTCAGATTTCAGTGCAGATGCACTCCAGACCTCTAGCTAAAGATGCCAAACTTAGAGCAGCTCCAGTAAACTAGGCGCAAACCCACGCAAATGCGAGGCTTATATACAGGCAAATTTAAATGGTTTTAACACAACTACCAATGGGAAATCCCCAAACTGAGCCTTTCTCCCACAATCCCCAATTCAGATGGGTGCTGAGCTAAACACCTCTGCCACAAGGGTGCAGGGAGACCCTCTTAATGTAAAATGGCTGGTTTAAGAGTACGGTGGTATGAAACAGTCAGGATTCAGCAGGTCTGAATCTAGTCTGTGTTACGTAAGGCAAGGCAACACAATTTCTAGATGGAAAAGATGGACCCTAATGCTCCTGACATAGACTTAGCTTCACAATATAATTCCTTTTTCATCAACTCTATTTCAAAACTAACTTCGACATTCTCTAACAACACCACCCCCACCACCTCACCCTCATCTTCCTCTAATTACTCCCTTACCTCTTCTCCAACATCCTCACTCTCTCCTTGTCATCAACCACCTTCCTATAATACCCTCCCTTTCCCTCTCTCTCCTTTTTCTCTACAACCTATTCCCATATCCACCATTAAAAAATTCCTTCAGAAGCTTAAGCCATGCTCCAATGCCCCAGACAACTTACCATCATATTATCTTAGTATAGCCGCAGAATCCATTGCCTACCCCATTAGTATTCTAATCAACCGCTCTATACAAGAATCCATAGTACCCCAAATTTGGAAAAAGGCTTATATCATACCCTTACATAAGGGCGGCAAAAATAGCAACACAACTAATTTTCGTCCCATAGCCATCTTATCACCCATCTCTAAAATCCTAGAAAAATGTATCCAACAACAAATCCTACCATATCTCATAGACAATAACCTATTAACTCCAACACAACACAACACGGTTTTAGACCTGGTCATAGTACTATGACAGCCCTACTCTCCTTCCTGGAAATCGTAAATAAAGCCCGTGACTCTGGACACATTGTCTCGACCCTTCTACTTGACCTCTCTAAAGCCTTTGATACTATCTCTCACAAACTTCTTCTAACTAAACTCTCTCAACTCAACCTATCTCCCTCCTCTTTAAATTGGTTCTCCAGTTACTTATCCAATAGATAACAATCTGTCAAATGGAAAAAGGCCACCTCTTCCTTCCTTACTACCCCAACAGGAGTTCCCCAAGGTTCCATATTAGGTCCTCTCCTCTTCAACATATTCATAAATGACTTCCATACCTCTATCCCTTTCTCAAATATCATTCAATATGCAGATGACTCCACTATTATCTGCTCTGCAACATCCCTTCCCATACTACAAAAGCTAACACAAGACGCATTCTCTATCACAGAACAATGGATGAATCACAATCACCTAGCACTAAACGCCTCTAAAACTAAGCTAATGATTTTCACTCCCACCAAAAACACCTCTATCCACTCTAACACTTTTTCTATCACTAGTCATAACAACACAGCTTTGGAATTGGTAACTGAGACTAAATTACTTGGGGTACAAATTGATAATAAACTCAAATTCAACTCCCACCTACAACTTAATATCAAGAAAACACATCAAAAATTAGGTATGCTGTATCGACAAAATCGCTATCTCACACCATCCACCAAAATCACTCTTGCTACCTCCTTTCTTATCCCCTCCCTTCTCTATGGAGCTCCACTCTTAACTAACCTTCAATCCTCCCTTAAAACTCAACTCTCCACATGCTACAACAAAATAGCTAAATTCGCTACTAGCCACAAGTCCTCTAGTCACCACTGCTCTTCCCTCCACAAACTAAAATGGCTAGAACTATCCAACCATCTCACCTACACTCAACTAACACTTGCACATAAACTCATCTTCAACCCCTCACTTTGTCCATCCCTATCCTCTACCTTTAAAATGCATCTACCTAACCGAACACTAAGATCTAACAACCAAAATCTAATAGAATTATACAAACCAAGTCGTCCCTCTGGGAAAAAACTCCTATCCTACAGTCTAGCTCGTCTATGGAACTCTCTCCCACCACTCATTCGTACCATCTCCAATCACTCTACATTCACAAAATCTCTTCACTCTTACCTTTTATCCCAGTGGGAATGCTTCTGTTCTCTCCCAACATAATCTACACATCTAAACATTGTCCACCTCTCTGGTCACATCCATGCTACCTCTCCTACCACAATCTCTCTCGGCTTGTACTAACATCTCTCTTGAGCTTTAACTAACTTTGCACCCTCTCTAAATTGTACCTTTATATACTAGAACTCTTGTCTCACACTAAATTGTATCACTTGTAAATTTTTATATCTTAACCAAAAGCCTATTTTAACCTGGTTTCTAGAACTATACTTACTTGTTGTTCACTTATAAACTTTGTAATCTATATATATGTATAACCTAGTGTAACTTGTTTACTGTATACTTGTAATTTTTAATGTATAACCTAGTGTAAATTACTGGAGCTTTTCTCCCCAGGACTCCATTGAAAACGGGTTCATCTTGGCCCAATGGACTATCCTGGTAAACCAACTGCAAATAAAATAAATAAAATAAATAAAAGAGTAAGGGAGAGTCACTTAAAGGTCAAAGTGAGGCTGTTTTTTAGTATACTATTATATGACCTGCAGTGGTACCACCCTCTACACAAACTGGCAGCTCTTCGAGCAGCTGTGAACAGTGGAAGACTATGGAGACCATTTCCATTAGAGAATTTTAAACTGGAAAGGTTTGCTTATATGCAAGCATGGGGAACTGCATTTGTGCAGACTTTTAAACAAGTAGGATAGAAGACTGTTATAAAGTTAAACCCTCAGGCCAATCAGATTAAAAGGAAATAAGCCAATGACCAGTAATTCCCATTTTGGATGGGTTGAACTTAGCTCTCTGCTCCCATCAGAGTGCAAAAGAACCCTTCCAATGTAAAACAAACTGGCTTTGAGCTCAAGTACTGTAACAAATGCTTTGCAACAGAAGTAAGAATTCCTGCAGTATCAGGAATCCTCGGAAATAAGTTTCCTAACCCTGAGAAATGTATATAACACAAAAACTTTGCAAAATTTAGAAATATTTTGGCAGACTCACTCAGAACAGCTTTTGTAGTATCAGAGGAAGTTAGGAAATATCAAAATAGTGTTAAAACAAACTAAGAACAGTACAATAATAAACAGATGGAGTTTCTTTAGCTGAAAAAACAGTGATAAATTAAACAAAATAAATAAATGCAGTGCAGAAGTATTAAATATCACTGAAAGAGATAAAAAGTACAAAAAATATACTTATATCATCTTTGTAGGCCAGACAACATTAGACACAATCCAAGTCTTGTAGTCACAGGTGTCTCAGCCAGGCACAAGTAAGCTCTGAAAAAATGAGCTGCACATCTGCTACATGTAGGAGGGTGTGTTACATATGTAGGGCTGTGCAGTTCTCAGGTGTGCAAGTGTGTCACTGTGCATAACATTTATCCTGTTTTAATCAGCTATTGCATGTATATTGCCTGCTGCTTCTTTCCTTGCTGTATAACTCAGTGACAAATGTATGTGTTGATTAATTTAGTATTTGCAGGGGCAAATTGTGTGTATATATCTCTGGCAGTACATTGACCCTGTTGTGGCGGTTTAATTGTAAGGCTTATAGGATGTAGACTGTCACAGCTTGGGGTTTGAAACCCACACTTGTTACATATATAGTGGTGTGTTACTCATGTACATCTGTGTAATTGTACTTGTTTGTGTCCTTCTTTTAGTAGTGTTATATGATGTGTTTCCAGTGCTAGTACATAGCATCTACATTGGTAAAGTGACAGAGTCATCTCCTTCCAGTACAGCACATGAGGTATGTTGCCATAAAGTGACATTACAATGCTCATCCTGCACATGCATATTTGACTTTATCCTACAAATAGGCACTGTTTAGATGTTCAACAAATGGTGTTTGCACTCTTGATATGCACATATTTGTGACAAGATGAGTTCACCATGCTGCAGGAAAGAGATTTTTTTCTCCTGTGAAAATGAAATAAATATTGATGCCCTATGGGAGCATGGCAGAAATTTGTTGGGAAGGACATGTAATATGGTCTAGTAGGAAGGGCTTAGAATAATATTGCCAACATGGTCAATGATGTGTGCATGCATAACAAGATTCCGAGAGAATGTGACACTGATGCACTGATATGATCCTTTATGCTGCTAAAAGTGTCAGTCATAAAAGACAATAGTGTGATGCAACAGGAGGGCCTATATTTCTGGCACTGACAGGCATGCAGTTGTTTCTGTCATTCCACCACCATCTCTGTTAGAGTTGGTGTATACCAGGTGGTAACATAAAGGTTGGCCTACCTAGATCCCATGGTAATTCATTCATTAAACTACCTAACAGTTTGGACTGTAGAGGTCATATGTGTCACACATTAACACTGCTTACATAGTTATATATTCTACAGTTTCACATACCAGTAGAAGTTATCTTGTGTCCACTGATATCAACATGTCAGGCACATGTTTCCCTATCTGTCATATCAGTAGAACTTTGTGTGTCTTGTGCAGCCTACATGCTTACGTGTGCTATGCTACAGGACTATCACATGCTGTCAGAACACGGATGCAATGACCATGCAGGTATACCATTACATTGCTGTGGAATACTGTGATGTATCATGTGTAGTATATTATAACATACATCTACTTAACTGAACATCTGTAATGAGTGCTTGTATTTTTGTCTCTTTGCTTGCAGCACATCCACTTCTTGTTTACTCCCCAGACATGTCCACTGATCTTGTTACAGCATGTGATGTGATACAGACAAGCAACACAGCCAATGGCACACAGAACATTGTATCTGGGTTTACTTTATCCAACACTGGCAGTGACAGTCTTGTAGCCCAAGATATTTCTTCCTAACGGGAGGACAGAGAACCTGGTTATTGTGGTAATAGTGGAGCATCTGCTCCTACTTGAGCAGAATATCTTAGGCAACTGCCCCATGGTATTCTGACAGTAGTGCTGAGAAAGCTCCACAGCAGACACTAACTTCTGTAGGACAGGATGTGCCCAAACAGTGGTTATGTTTGAAGATGTACATCTGCTGATACAGGCACATGCTTGGTCCACAGCAGTGCTATGACACACAACTGCATGTACTTGCTCATGCAAATGACCATGTGTCATGCCACATCCATATGTTGCATGAGAGTCAGGAGAGCAGGCATGACAAAGTCATGACAGCACTGGCTGAAAATCAAGACAGTGTGTTACCAACTGCATGCTCAATAAATCAGCATGTCTCAGCTATGTTTTAGCACTGCACCAATAATATCTAGGCCATACGTATCCTGTCCCATGTAATCAGTATGCCACTGTGTAGCAGAAAGAGACCTTCTCTTGCATGCCCTACCCATGACAGACATACCTCTTTTGTGCCTGTACTACAACATGCATGGCCAGCTGTTGGAGGTTACCACAATCAGACCCCAACTGCAATGTCACATCACATGACATGCCACTGTGCATGTCTCAGCTGTGTTTTAGCACTGCAATAATAATATCTAGACCATACGTATCCTGTCCCATGTAATCAGTATGCTACCATGTAGCAGAAGGAGACCTTCTCTTGCATGCCCTACCCATGACAGACATACATCTGCTGTGCCTGTGTTACAACATGCATGTACAGCTGTTGCAGGTTACCACAATCAGACCCCAACTGCCATGTCACATCACATGATGTGCCACTGTATATATCCCCAGTGTGTACTACCCTATACAGGAATGCCACCACTTGATCTGTGGTACAATAGTGCGAAGCTGAGGTTTCCTCATGTGGTAGGGGCAATCAAGATAGCATCATGAGCCATCAGTGTGGGCAATCTTGTCTGCTTTGTGTTATTATGGCAGGTATCCTAGGGCATTTGTGTTGTTGTTGTTATTGTGTCACTCTGTGATAAAGATAACCACTGTGCTGACCAGTACAAACTGTGAACATTAGTGGTCTTTGTCAGTTCTGATGCCACAAGAATATTACTTTTGTATTATTGTTCTCAAGGTATGTGAATGCATTTTAGATATCACTGACATTTGTTCACAGATATCATATTGTGTTACGCATGCTTTCATGATGACAGTCATACCTATAAACCTCTTAGAGCAACAAATCTGGACAAAGTCATAAATAATGGGGGACAAAGGCCCAAAAATAGGGACACTTTTTAAATATTGCTCTTACAAACTTAGAAAGTTGATAGACTAGGTTTTGCATCAGAATGAATTTTCTGAAGGGTATGAAGTCCAAAACTAAAATGTTTGTCATTAATTTTTTACTTCAAACTTCAATAATTTGCCAGTGATTTGCTACAAAACCACAATATTTTGTAAAGCAGACCAAAAATAATGAGGCACAAATCTGGACATTCTGCAAAAATGTGTACAGTTGAGAAATATGTGCTTAACTCATTTAATCCTGAATAGCAGGAGGCTAATTAACACCTTTTCTTCCTGTGATCTTCTATGCCAGGAAACCACTTGCTTCCTGAGAGCTTTTCACAAAAGTCCTCTACTGAAAACACACTTCATTAGCTGTATAATATCTGATAAATGGTGTGAGTTACAAAAAATGTAATATATGATAGTTCTTCAGAAGACACTGGGCAGTACACTAGTGTTTATTAAAGCAATAACTGATGACATGGTGTAGTATATTGAAGATTTACCAATGGTTGGTGTGGTTTAATCACGAGGGTGAAGCCTGAGTGATTAAATAAAGCCAACCATGGGTAAATTTCAATATATCACAACCATGGAGTCAGTTATTGTTATTATACAATGACATTATTTAAGAAAAAAATACTTACTTTTCTTAAATAATGTCTTTGTATAAAGGTGCTTACTATTCTTCCTCTGGTTGTGGTACACTGCTTCCCTGTTTTGATGTACTGAGCATGCGTATGGGACTTGTGTCCAACGTATACCCAGTACATCAATGCTTAGAAATGGAAGCAACAAAGAACATAAAGTCAACATTGCTCCGTTTTTTTCTTTTTTTTTTTTTTTCTTTGTTTTAAAAAAAATGTTTTGTGGGCTTTTTACCAATGGAAAAAAGTCTGGGCGACCAGACCTTTTTCTGTTGGTATATTGTGGAATTTACAACGGGCACGCAGGCCAATCAGCGTGCACATTTTAGAATATTAATGGGGGTCATTGTATAATTATTCATCTGACATATGTTAACAGGGTTAGTCCATCTGAGCCAATGGCCAGTTTTCAGTGGAGACCCGAGGAGAAAAGCTCCAGCAATACAAACATTAAAAGATAACATAGTAGGCAATGTACAAAACCAAAAAAACAAACAAAAAAAAACAGTGCAGCAATACAACATAAGCAAAAATTACATATGCAGTAATCAGGTGAAATGAATAATAAAAATAAAACAAAATGAAGTAAATACAACTAATACATTTAAAGTATTTACAATAACGACATATCTTTCCCAAGTAGCATAATGTAGTATTGTGGTGTTAGCAACAAAGGTCCGTCAGTAGATGCTGACTTTATACTACATATTTATGAAAGAAAGGCTGTATTTTTTTGCCAAAAAGACTAGTGATACTGTTAAACAAAAGTTTATATCTCTGTAAAGGTGCAAGATACAGCCAAATATCAGCAATGGAATTGTTTACCAGTTCAAGACCTTTCCAATAATGTATGACAAGACAGGATAGCATACTGCTGTTTTATGATACTGCTAATCAATGCAAATTTTGCATGCAATTATATTTCACAATATTTCAAAGCATTATTATTCTGCAAAGCCATTTGTGTTAGATGGCAAATGTCAGTGGCAATATTGTGTACTTTAATGTTTTTTATAAGAAGGCACCATTTGTTTGCTTGTATGTCACTCAGCTTTTTATGAAATTAATGCAGTTATGAAAATATAAGTAGAAATCATAAGTGCTTAACCAAAAGAGCATTTATATCTCAGAATGTCTTCACATTGCCCACCAAGCTTTAATGTTGTGTTTTTACTTATACCCACTGCTTGAATACACCACCACCAACATAACAGTATCACAATCTATTTTGCATTGTTAATGTAAACCTGGTACTATTTTATGTTTTTCATAGCTTTTTGTAAACATTCCTTAACTTCAGCTCATCCCATGTTGACCATTTCATAATGGTTAGCAAATCATGTCAGCTTTTATGTACCATCTTGTTGCCTCAGTTTGATTTGTGTTCCTTCACCGGGTCTTCAGAAATTAGACTTTGAAAACAGTGATGACTATTCTCTTTTCAGGAGCACAGCGAAGTCTCCTGTAAAGACAAGTATACTCTTACAGGATACAGAAGAACTCTGCTTTCCTGATGACTATTCTCTTGTGAAAAGCAAGGGCAGGGTTAGCATAATGGTTAAAGTTTTAACCTGACAGTTACAAGGCACAATGTTTGATTCTCCATCTTGGAGGGAAATTAGCTAAGCTTAAAATGGCCCACAGGGGTATCTTGCCTAGTGCTTACCTATGAATTAACACAGGACTACATTTGCATTTCTTGCATTTCTCTGTACATCACATTCTCATTTCATTTTATGTAATTCATTACCGATTAACATGTTACTTTTGATTGCCACAATCGATTGCACATTTATACAAGGAGCAGCATACTTATATTTGCCATGGCAGGTTTTTCTGTAGCTACCAATGAATGCATTTCACATCAAAATACCACAGGCATACAACTCTCTAACAGCAAATGGTCATACAATTGACATTCCCATTTACATATGCGCTGCTTTATATTTCTAAGTGTGAATGTTACCCTGATAACATAGCTTGTGGGTATTCCTCACATTGTTTTTGAACACTGCAATTGTATTTAATAGTGTACCATCAACTTTTGTTCGGCATCTCACTGACAGTCTCAGTTAGGCTGTGTCTTTACATTGCTCTGATCTGCATGACACTTGACTAATATGATGTCTGCATATTTCATGTTTTGCCTTGGTACAGTGTGGAACCTGCAGTATACCATCAATTCAACAACACCATTCTGGTGAATTGTCATATGAGTTTTGTCTTCTGGTAATTCCAAAGGTCAGTACCCTTATCCACTTACTGTGGTTTGCTACTTTCCCCTTCCCACACCCGAACAGACCACACTGTGCCATGTACAAACACTACAGTTCACCCATGCAATGAATACATCTTGACATTATGTGTTACACTGGCATTGACCATATGCAGTAGTCACTGTACCTAAATTAAATTAATCTCTCTTTAACAACTGTGTACTTCCATACAGACATATCATAATTGTTCTAACTGTAACTACATGGTATGTATATGCTGCAGCAAGATACAATTTAGATATTTGTATGGTATGTTTGATTTTCCCCAAGTACATGTCAAACATGGATTACTGAGGCTGCCATATGTGATGTTGATATACCATCACCAATGTGTACACATCACATGGCATTCTTTATACATATGTGCACCTGTCATGTTATGACTCAAACTTCTAAGTCAAGCATTGCCATATTACTTGTGCCAGCATATATGGCTGCAGTCTTCAACTCCCATGATTGGATGTTCTTCCCTTCTTTCAACCTGATCATCTTGTGAAGTCTGTGATAGATCCTTTTCAGATGTCTGTGGTTCTTGGAATACATCACCCACACCTAGGGCTGGTGGATCATTGTGTTTTGAAGTTATAATGTTGTGCAACATGACATACACAGTAGCCATTTTTGCAACCTTTTGTGGTGTGTACCACTGTGTACCCATGGATGTGTCCAAGACATCTAAACCATGATTTCAGCATGGCAAACACTTGCTAAGCGGTATCCCATGCCTCTGTGTATTTTCTCTGTTTTATGCACCCCCCCCATCCTTTGAAACAGCTCTGAATACTGTCATGAGGCAGTGCTTCAGTGGATAACTGCAGTCCCTTGTTGATATAAATGGACAGAACATCAGCATGGTTGCATTACAAATGGTATGGGACACAGAACATATTTGTCATATACATGTATAGTAGCCCCTCAGAGATCTCAGAATCTTGGAATAATATCCTTAGGTGACTCCACTTCCAAACTGAGGCATTGTACACACTACCAGGGTGTGTTGTCATCAGGTTAATGATGAGACCATTTGCTAAGCACATTACCTGACAAATGGGTGATGACTATCCCTTTCTGTTGAAGTACAGTTCTGCACCCATTCCATAAGGTGTTTTGAGCAGTATGTGCAAGCAATCAATTGCAATAAGGACAAGGGGAAATTGGCTATGGAATACAACTTTGTATGGCAGCCTGCCATTCCTGTAGTGTTGATGAGAAGAAGATCAACTCATCCACATTGCTGCACATTACTGCTAAAAACTGTCATAGTATGTGAATAGCAGCTATCTGGGACACTCCTACAATATTAGTCATGTGCCACTGGAATGTCCTAGAGGCCAGAATACCAAGACTCAGGCAGACCTTTGTTTCTGCTGGGACAGAGTTACACAGAAGGCTGTGTGAGGAGATGTAGGGTTAAAAGCCTTCCACACATGGCCTTTACCAACTCTCTATTTAATCTGCATCTATTATTTCTTGATCAGAGAACTGGCTTAAATGCAGACTGGCTTGTCATTCTGCTGGTTGTCTGTGGCTGATAGGACCCATTTGCAGATTATCTTCCAACATCTTAAAACTCTAACCTGCTGTAGTACATTTACTGTATAATTCATCTTTGCAGATTTTCCTTTGGAATACACAGTGCTATATTATAATATTTTGTAATTTATGAGTGTAACGTAAATGTGATCTCCACCAAATGATTGTCATAATCTAATGGTGTATACCAGCAAACCTGCTTTGTCACTTTTAATTGTTGTCTGGGGCACACGTTTTCTGAGACCCAGAAACACTGTGGCTGTGACTGTGGCCAGACCTCCTCTGTTTACTGTGCATGTGCAATGAGCAGTTATGCTTATAAACAATGAATGCAGACAGGCAAGTGTGCATGATGAGTAGCTCATTAAATATTCCGGGTGTGGCTGCAGCACGAGTGCGGAAAAAGCATGTTGGAGCATAGGGCACCTGCAGTGATGTATGACCAGAAGTAAAGCTCGTCCATCAACCAAGGGTGCTTGGTTTGATCTTATGAGCAGAATAACACTAAGGGAAAGAAATTACATGCTACTGTCACAGGATCATGAGATTTGTGTGAGGATCTATTTTTTTATCCAATCATTCATACATATTTATATATGTATATGCATTCAAGTGAACTTGTGGAGAAAGGTACATAATTAAAATGAAGCTAGGAGGGTTCGAGTAGGTAGTAGGGCAACACACACAAACATATACGACAGTGAAGTAATGGAGCGACCCACTCTGGGTTGTAGAAGACAGTGCAGAAAAAGGCCTCATACAGCCAAAGGATAGACAACAGTGCTGCCAGGGGGGTGGAGGAGAGTGTTGCAGTTGGGGACACCACTGGCTGCAGTGCTGCTGGCTGTGATGTATTATCTACTAGTGGTGGTGGTGCAACATGCCTGTATGGTGGCATTAGTCTCAGTATGGATTCTGCTGCATATAAATGGCAAAACACTGATGAAGCAAACAGGGCTGGAGGAGAAAAAAATGTAAACACATTGACCAAATGCAGGCACATCATCATGACCCCTTTGCCTGTCCTACACTTCAAAGGTCAGAAAACAACCACCTTACTTTAACAATGATGGGATTATATGCAACCCCTATGTGATCTGAATCCTCATCTGTCATCACTTGTATTGTTCAAGGAACTTTATTTTCAGGCTGAGCTACAACAGCAGACAATCAAAAGCTTCCAGGGAAACACAAAGTAGTTGTTTTTCACTCTTGCAGAATGGAACTATAAGAGAACCAACAATGTCTCCTAAGGACATGACCTTTGGGATCTAAACTAATTTATCAAAAGGCATAGTTTGCAGAGTAATAGCTAGCAAAGAGTAATGCTCAATACTTACTTGGCAGGCATACCTAGTTTCATTTGTGCTATCTGTCAAGCGATTATGCTAGGCCCATGCACATGGTCACTCACATGGTCAGTGTAGGCAAAGGACATTTTAAGTAGTGCACAATTGTGGCTGCACATAATGGCTGGAGGTGAGAAACATGACTGATTAGCTCACTGCCATATGAGGAGCAGTGCCAGTGCTTGGCAGTTGTACATGGGTATCAACGGTGTTCTTCAAAACGTTTCACCCATGAACAGAGAAGTCCATTTAGGGGGGTATGAGTAATGGTAATTGCTGAAAGAATAGTTATCTCCCTTCCCCTGAGGTTGCTGCAACAGTGGCTGCAGTGTTGTCAATATTCAGGGCCATAGAAGACAGACAGTAAAGTGCCATCACAGCTATGACAGACTTAGTGAGGGTGATGGATGGTGACCTACAGAACTGTATGTCCCATATGCGTGATTGTTTGTATAGACCATACTTCTCAACAGTCCAGATTTTCACAGAATGTCCAGATTTTTGCCTCAAATTTTTGGTCTGTTCCTCATAAAATTTATGGTTTTCTGATATTTGTGGAAAATCAGTGAGGATTGAATTCACTAAACAATGACAAACATTTGAGTTTCAGACTTCATATCCTTCAGGAAAATGCATGATAACATAATACCTTTAATTTTAGCAACTTTCTAATTTTATGAGAGCGATATTTAGAATTTGTCCCTATTGGGGGGCTTTTTTGGCTTTGTCCAGATTTTTTGTGCTGAGAGGATGAGAGGTATGGTACAAACACAACAACATACTCGAATCTGCCATGTACTCTCAGGCTCACCTTCTAGGAATGAAAGGCTTTCTATGAAGCCAGTCCAAAACTACATCCACATATGGTAGGTAGTAATAATGGCTGCAAATGACCAAGATCCCACTCCTGCAGTGCTAATACTATCCCATACACACTTCCACTGACACACGACAGCATGGTTTACTTTCATAATCCTCAACACTCACACATTTATCTGAGAAAGACATTCATTCCTGTGCTACTTTCCCCACCTGTGCAATTGATAACTGCGCCCTTCCCTTTGCGCATTTTACTTGGGTTGCCTATGTCTCTTTTTTGTCCCCTTTCTGTCATGTTTTGGGTCCAGCCCCCCAGTACCTTATATCTAAGTTGGGTCTACCCGCCAATCTCCATACCCCCAGGACTTATTCTGGTATATTAGGGTCATGGCTCATAAGGGCATCCAGCAGTTCAACCATCTTTGCATCAATCTGGGGGGGCGTTCTTTTATAGATTTCCACTCCCCCCCCTTCAAGTCAATGTGGTTATGTCACAGGGGCAGGCATAAAATACGTACATTGCAGCATATCACACCACCTCTGCTAATTGGCTTAAGTATTGGTGTCATTCAAAGGGGATCCAATGCCTGTCAGTCTGGGATGACATGCTCGACAAGCAACGATGCTTCGCTAGGGATGGCTTGCACCTGTCACCCCTGGGCTTTCGGATATTGGCAAAGGTTCTTGCTACCCCCATAGTGCCTTTTTTAGGCAAGGCTCAAAAGGCAAACCCACCTCCATAGGTATCACAAGGGATAAGAAACTAAGAGTAATGCCACTCAATGCCAGAAGTCTAAACCTCAAGATGCACACACTCGAAACTCTCCTTAGCATGGAGAACATCGATATCTGTGCAGTAACAGAAACCTGGTTCAAGGCTCCTGAGAGCACCCCAGCACTACCAGGTTATACCTCATACCATGCTTTTCGGCCCCAAAACTTGGACCGAACCATAAAAGGAGAGGAGGTATCAATATTTGTCAAAGATACCCACACCTCCAGGTTGGTGGCACAGCACGAAGCATCAGAGACTATCCATGTGCAACTAACAGTGGGTAAAACTGCCTTCCAGTTTATAGCCTGCTACAGACCACCCTCCCAAACCCAGGAACCCCACTCGGCCTTCCTGAGAACACTGGAAAATATGAAGGTCTCTCCAAACACCATTATATTGGGCGACTTCAACTGCCCAAACATAGACTGGGAGCATTACTCTAGCTCCAACACCCTAGCACAAAGGTTCCTAGAATTTATAAACTCAAATGCTATGGAACAACTTGTTACCACTCCCACAAGAGGGGAAAACATACTGGACCTGATCATCACCAACATGGGGACTCTATGCTCCAGACCAGAAGTGTATCCCTCATTGGTAAGCTCAGACCATAAACTAATCTCACTGGATATTCACATCCTGACCCCCCCCCCCCGCACTGAAAACCACAGTGAAAAACTTCTCTAATGCAAATTTCACACTCCTCAAAACTGAGGTGGAATCCGTCAAAGCCCCCAGGCCTGTGGAAAATACGACCAAGACTGCAGAATCCTTTATAAACACATTCTATGAACACCTTCAGGAATGCATGGATCATGCAATCCCAAATAAAACCAAGTCCCAATCCTCCAAAGGCAGACATCCTGTCTGGTGGACCCCAGCCATAAACAAACTATACAATAGAAAGAGGAAGCTACTACATGATAGAGCAAAATCCCAAAAAGGGAAGGCATCTCTGATCAGTATTAGCAAAAAACTACGGGCACTCATAAAATCGTCTAAGGCCAGCTTCGAGAGAAAAATTACACAGGACACTAAGGATGATCACAAGGCTTTCTTTAGTTATGTTAGGAACCTAGGTGGGAATTCCCAGATACGCTCAGAATTAGTCCAAAATGACAAAAAATACACTGAACCCACAGACATTGCCAACATCCTAGCTGACAGGTTCAGCGCAAACCCCCCCCCCCCACCAAAAGGGCAAATATCTATCCCAGCAGAGTGCTGCCCCCGTGACATCTCAGATGTTCAGGTAAGAGCTGCCCTCTCCAAAGCAAAAAACACAGCATCAATGGGACCAGACGGTGTCCCGGGCTGCGCCCTACATGAACTCCAAGAAGAGCTAAACCCAAACATAAAACTACTGTTCAATCTCAGCCTTACTACAGGATATGTACCCAAAGAGTGGCGTACAGCAACAGTGGTCCCTCTCCACAAAGGTGGTGGCTCAACGGATCCTGGAAACCATCACCCCATAAGCCTGACTAGTTTGGTCTGCAAAGCTATGGAAAGGATCATCATGGACCTCATAAATAAAGATATTGGGGACCTACAGACACTGGATCCTACCCAGTTCGGCTTAGTTAAGGGCAGATCCTGCCTCTTAAACCTGGTTGATTTCTTTGAAACAGTCACCAAGGCCATTGACGAGGGGAAGGTGGTCCACACAGCCTACTTGGACCTCGCAAAAGCCTTCGATACAATACCCCACTCGGGCATTATAGATAAGCTCACCAGCTTAAATATAAACCCCTATGTCACTAGATGGGTTGCAAACTGGCTCAAGGATAGAACCCACATGGTTAGAATTGCTGGATCCATGTCAGACTCCAAACCAGTTACAAGTGGCATCCCACAAGGCTCAGTCCTGGGACCTCTCTTGTTCGGTATATATTTCTCGGAGGTACAGGCCAACACGGAAGGACTGTGGCTGACTAAGTTTGCAGATGACTGCAAACTGGGCACCATAATCGACACTCCAGCCGACACAAGCATCCTCCAAAAGGGCCTCATAGAAACAGACAACTGGTGCCAGAGACATGGCCTCAAGCTAAACGCCAAAAAGTGTATAGTCATCCCCTTTGGCAAAAACAAAGTGCCCACAAATTACCACATAGGTGGTAATCCATTAAGTACAGAAGAAGTAATTAGGGAACTGGGGACCCAAGTTGATAGCAATCTCTCATTTGACAACCACGTGGCCAAAGTGGTTAGAAAAACATTTTATATAGCCCACCTAATCATGAAGGGATTCACATCTGGATTAGGGAGGTCATTGTGCCTCTTTACTCATCCCTCATCAGGCCCATAATTGAGTACAATGCCCCTTTTGGGATGTACCTTACCAGACACCTGCAGCAACTGGAAAGACCCCAAAAGTACCTCACCAAGAGGATCAAGGGCTCAAACAGATGCCATATGCTGCCCGGTTAAAGAAACTCCAGCTCTACTCAGTGGCATACCGCCTGCTCAGAGGCGATCTGTGCCTGACATATAAAGCCATGTCCAACCCGGAATTAATGGACATGCTGCACCTCAGAAAATCCAAATCCCATCAAGCTACGTGCTCGAGAGACTTGAACCTCAGCACTGAAATAAATAGGACATGCTGGAGGGACAGATTCATAACCCAGAGGCTCTCTTCACTCTGGAATAAAATCCCAGTCCAGGTTAGGCAGAGTCCCTCATCGACTCTCTTCAAGAAGAATCTTGATTGATGGATGGGAGATCGTAGGTTTACCCTGGGTATCACTTCTGTGTCACTGTTAGACAGAGGCACAGTATACTAACCTTGAAAAAGGGCATAGCAAAATTAAATTAAAATGGGTGGTTAAAGCCAAACACACTCTGGCTAGGCTTATAAATGCCCTAGGGCAGATAGCCTAGTATGAACCTATGAACCTATGAACCTACAGTTCAGCCAGGTCTTCTTCTGCCTCTTCTTGAAAAAAAGCCATTGCGGGATATGTCCATGTCACCACCCTCACCCTGAATAGGCACACTCATCCTTCCCTGCTGCTCCATCAGTCATCTGAACCACTAATCAAACCTGGGTCACATGTGACATACAAAGGGCTTTATCTCTCTATGCCACCTTAGTGGCTATTTTGCCAATGTCTGATGTGCATCGTGGCTAACCTATGCATGATTACACAGAGCCTTGTGTTAGATTTGCATGCATCACGTTTTCTGCAGTTTATCTGCTTTACTCTTGTCTACCATGGTCTGAATCTATGTGCAAGATGCTGTCTGTTTGTTAGTGCCAGTGCGTACAGTGCCTACTTCCATCTGACATGATCATCCCCTGCTGCTGGCTCCTCCACTGATCGACACATACCGACAGTCTTCAGTGCTTGGTCATCTGGGGACTGCTGCTACTTTAAGAGCTTACCCTACAGTAACTGCTTTCTAAGAATGCAGAGTAGCATCAGTTGAATCCAGACAACAGAAGCATACCTTCAGCAACTCGAAAACTTAATCAATAATGTTCCATATTTGAAAGTGGGTATGGTTCTTACCCTGGTCTGTTTGACTTTGTGACTTTCTTATGTGTAACATAAGTCAGGATTGAAGGGTATATCCAGCATAACCAACAAGATGGCTATGAGGGAGTCACCCCTCACAAAATATTGGTACAGACCACAGGTCTGCCATATGTGGGAATTTTAATAACTACCAAGGTAGCCTGTACACATGCATATTGTAGATAATGTTCTGTGCATTACATATCACCTGGCAGTTGATGGAGGGATACCTTTAGTGGCTCAAGTACCTCTTTCCTAGTTCATTAGGTGCGGCCTTTATTTCAATGTGCATACAGTCTTTGGTCCCCAGTACCTCAGGAATATGGACTATATTGTAGAAATCCTGCATGGTGTTTGCTTTCTCCTCTAGGATACATGACAATTAGAAATGCTCCACCACATGCTGAAGCATGATATCTAGAAGTTGATGGAGCATTCTCAAGGCAAATGCTGAGATACTGTCACACTGTCCTCAGCAGGTTGCTGAAGGGTCCCTGTAGCTTATATATGTAAAACTACACATACCTTACTAACTGACAGGATAAATATTCCTTGGATCCAAAGGGGCTTCAGAACAGACTGCCATATGTCCACAGTTTCTTGGATGGTGTCCTTATCTATACAGTGTTGGTCCACGATGTCTGTGCTGTGGAGTCCATGAAATGTTAAGCACAGTCGGATGGTTCAGCTTGCCCAGGGTCAGTGTCATATACTATCTGGCACTACAGTGTCTTGCACATAGACATTTGCTATTGTGGCAGCAACCCCTAATATTCTTTAGCAATATCTTTTCTTTCATCATGAACACTTATGCATGTTTAAACCTGCTGTTTGTGGGTGCAATCCTATTGCAAGGCATTTATACATTTATGAATTATTCCACCATCTTGTTTTGTCTTATTAGCATACACAGAGGACTTCATTTTAAAAATGTTATTTATTAACATATTATTATACATCCATTAGCATATGTCATACTTGACTGTGCTGCTTAGCCTGTCTGCCTCAAGGAGCTTCTCTTTCTGAATTGCATAAATCCTAGACATGGAAGCTTGTACTGCAAATTAATTTGAACAATATGAGAACATTTTCTGAATCTGGCCCAGTAGTTTGGAATTAGGCAGAAGAGTGCAAAATCTACAATAAGCACATGCCATATTCATTAGCATTTGCTGAAATCACGTCCGTCATTAGTTTAGTAAAGAATTACTTTGGTGTACTGTGCAGAGTGCAACTTTCTTTTGGAATCTGGCCCTACAACTAATAATAATAAATGTCTGTGAGATATCGGTGTAAGGTGCATTCACCAAAAGACTCTGATAGCAGCAAATATATATGTGTAGAATGAGATTCTATACATTAGTTGATGTATTTGAGATATAGTCATGCTGTAACATGCTTTCTACTTCATGTTTTATAATAACTTTCATATTGCAACTTGTCTAAAATTAGACTTTCTATAATTTTACTAGTAATGGCTAAGATAATTATAGGTCTATTAACTAACAAAACTGTTTTTTAACACATTTACTTTATTTAAATTACCGACATTCTCAATTTTACAGAAAGTGCTATCCTCTTGTATGGTGCATGTGTTATACCCTGGTGTCCAAACCTTATCGATATAATACAAGTGCAAACAATGCTTACTCAAGTATATCCATATATTCACCTTTTTTGGCCCAATGCCAAGGTTTACAATGTAAATTCCAGTACTAGACTGATAGGACAAAAATAAATAAACAATGTAATGTAACATAACATAATATAACATAACATCACGTAACATTACATAACAGAACAGAAAGCCTCTTTTCTGCATGGCAAGCACATTTAATTCTTTACTCCATCTTCCTCCTCCTTATATGACCTCAGCACATCACCAGTCTCAATGATTCCCCAACATAGTGTCACTCTAGTCTAGTCTGACTTTCTTTTTAGTTCTCATCCTTCTTCTCTTCCTCATCTTGCAGATTACCCCAGAGTTTCCATTTTCCCTATGAAATTTACTGTTACAGATGACCATAGTTCCAGATTAATCATCTTTGATTTCTTCTTCTATTTGAATAACTTCCTGTGTGTTTGGTTCCTCTGGTCTTTTTCCACCATTTAGTTTTGACTTTCTTAGCTGGCAATAATATCAGAGCTATTAAAGCTCTGGCATATAGTTTGTCCTGCAAATTCACTATCCAACTTTGGTAGAAAAAGATCTCCATTAAGTTTTGGCATGCCATCAACTCTCTTCTAAAACCAGGCAAAATTACCACTCCCACTCCCAACTCCGCCAATGACAATAAGTACATTGCCTCCCAATTTAATCACAATTTCACAGAATCTATCTTAACACTATCCTTCCAACTATCCAACAACAACCCTACATATAACCCAACCAAATGACCTGACAACATCCCACCCTTTACTCTCTCACCTGTTCCTTCCTCCACAATTAAAAAACTCCTCCTAAAACTGAAACCTACCACCCTTGTCACTGACAACCTGCCAGCCAACTTCCTAAAAATAGCTGCTGATTCCTAATAGCTGCTGAATCCTTATCCTACCCTATTTGTATTCTTATCAACCGCTCCATACAAGAAGCATATGTCCCACAGGTATGGAAGGTATCATATATTATTCTACTTCACAAAGGTGGAAACTCTTAACTTGCCAAACTCGAGTTGTGTTATAATAAAATCACCAAATCTGCTAACCACTCTATCTTTAGAACCCACTGCTGCCAGGCTCTAAGGGAACTGCAATGGCTACAACTTCCCCAGCTACTAAACTATCATCAGCTAGTCATTGCCTACAATGTTGTAGGACATCCTGAAAAAAACAATACTAGGCCAACTTCTTACCCACTAAATACAAATTGTCCGCTCTTCTGGCAAACCCCTCCTCTGTATCTCAAGGGCTACCAATACTGCAGGACAAGCACTGTTCTCCCATACCATAGCTAGAACCTTGAATAGCCTCCCTTCTGCTCTGACTTCTGCCTCTACTTCTACTCACTTTAAAAACTCACTTAGATCACACTTAGTGAATAATTGGTTATGCCATGTATTACATATGGCCTTCTTTTCTTCCACTCTGTTTACTTCACTTCCCCAATACATCTACTGTAATATATACTACAGTCTAGGATACTCTTACTGCTGATTGAAATTGTATACTTACTGTATTATTAAGTATGTTTAACTATCTTTATTTCTGTATATATATATATATATATATATATATATATATATATATATATATATATATATATATATGCGTCTTGTTACTTCATACTCCTGTATACTGCATTTTTTCATATTGTTTAAATTTTTACTTATTATGGAGCTTTTCTCCCCAGGCCTCCACTGAAAATGGACCTGTGTCCAGTCGGACCATCCTGGTAAACAAATGTAAAATAAATAAAAATAAACAAAAACATTAGCAGACAATCATAGCCTTAGACTTTTTTTTTTAATTAAATGTTCAATATCTGGTTTAAACTTATCAAATTTGCTTCACTTCCATTTGATATAATGCCAATCTCCCTTTCTTCTTGCCATGACATCTCTGGCAATCCTGTGCTATTCCTGGTAATTTCTTATGAATTCTGTCTTGGGTATAAAAATAGTTCTGGAAACATTTTCTTGCAAATACTATAAATCTCCCCACTCTTGTCACTAACTCAGGTGCTCATAAAACAACACGAGTTATACTCTGTTAATCCATATATGTTGGTATTTGCTACCCTTACATTTGTTTATTTATCATTATTTTGTTCCCTGCTACTAATATTTTATAGATTCTGCTTATTATTTTCATTTTGTATACTTCTATTTGTCGTGCCTATATCATTATCTTAACAAAGTCAGGTTTTTCATAACTTCTTCTCTGAACTTCAGTATCACATTCCTTGAGAATACCACAAATCCCTCTATATTTCATTAAATCATTTTGCCTTAGATTATTAATCTCTAGAAGCTTTCCCCAATCTATTCTCTATTCATTCAGTCTCAAGTGTCCCCAATACAATACATTGTTCTCTCTCAACCACCATCTGCTCAACTAAATAGTATCCATCTAAACTCTGCTTTTGCTTAATCCAAATGGTCACAATTCAAATATTCAGGGTAAGAAATCACTTTCTCCTCATAATATTTAATAACTCCTGGTATCCCATCCCCAAATGTTCTTTGTTCCTTTCCATAGTTAGTTCCTGTGACCAAATTCCCAATCTTTGAACATTTTCACAAAACCATCCCTGTGTCAGCCTCATTGATTTCTAGTTAGAGAAATAATTACTATTCTGAATGTAATTTATTAAATGAAGTTGTGGGTTTTATGATATCCTTCCAGATATGGTAGCACCAGCCCTCCTTCTTCCACTGGTATCATCCTTTCTGTCAATTTACCTCATGTCTATCAGCCTCTCAAACAAACCTCATGATTGTCTTTTGTAATATATCCCACTATTCTCTACCTGATTCATACCAAAAAGCTTGTCCAGCAGATAGTGGAACTATAAACATCTTTATAGCATTCAGCGTTTGGTCTAAATCCATTGTAATAACTCTTCATGTTTAGCTAAATTACTAATGTTTTTCCTTCATCCCATTCCATGTTCCTTTGGTAGAGTCTCTTGAACTCCTTAATACCAAGCTCCCAGGTATCCTGCTCTGTGATAACCCCATAAAGTCTGATACCTAAGCATCAAATATTGGCTAGGTGTGTAGTTCATGTAAATAGCTTTTGTCTTATCCACACCAACCTTGTACCCAGAGATCTCTGCAAATTGTCTAAAACTGCATTGTTTTGGAACTTCGCCTTCTGGAAGAGTTGAATAAACAATCACATCATCTGCAAACTTTGCTGACTTCTTCCCTCTCACATGCCAGTTGTTAGAAAAATATGTATTTGAACATGTATAAAGTGTTAGTTTAAAAGCAAATAGTATATAATGCATTTTATTCTATTTACAATATGGCAATAAGAATGATTTTACATGTAATTGCTTGAAGCTTTGGAGCTGCAGTGTATCTGAACTTTGACCCTGGCAGTAGCCAGCTCAGCAAGCTTATGTTTTTCACTAATGATTATCTGCTGGGTCAGGAAATTAAATGTATAAAGCATTGAAAATCTTCTTCCTTCTTCTGAGATAATTGGCCTTGTGAATGTTATCAAAGATAAAGACACAGCTGCTGAAGTAATGTTGCAAGAAGAACAAAGAAGTGTATTACAGATTGAACCAACTATTGTATTCGAAAAGGCCTGAAACCTTGAAAGAGTAACATTTACAGAAAGACATTATAACTAACCAGGTGCTTTGCAAGGCTGTATTATTCCCATGGGAAAACTTTTTAAAATGTATAACATCAGCTTTTCTTATGAATAGAATATTGTAGACCATAGTGATGTAGGTGCCCTGTGACTAACGACATCAGTAAGGTGGGCACAGCTTGAATGTAAGACTATATAAAATTGTGTATTTCCTGCATCATGTCAGACAAAACTCTGTACTTGTATGATTTTTTGCCTCCTGGTGTACACTAGTAAACTTTTGCATCTGAGCCTCCTGTGTTGTTATCATTGTTTTTATTTAACAGTTTGGTCCTCCTTGAACCGGAAGCCCTCAGACAGCTACAGATCAGAGTGTACCGGTGGTCGAATACTGCGCAGGAGAAGCTACCGAAACAGTTCTTCTTGAAACACAAAGACCTCTGACTGAATTGTCGTTTTGAGAGGCTGGCCACTTTCTGATCTGCGGCCGAAGAGCGGTCTCGAACTGGTCGACTCAGGAGGCTCAGGTAGGAAGATATTTGCCTTTTTTCTGTTTTAGATCATGGACTAGGTTACAGTAAATGTCATTGTCAAAGATTTGTTATACAGATCAGGGACAAAAGGAAATTACTGTATATTTTGTCAGAGATCAGGGAAACAGAATAAGGTAGGCAGTTATTCTAGATAAACTGTGTAAGGAACTAAAATACCACATGGTGAAAAGGGTTACGTAACATTTTCTTTTAAAATGGGAAATCAGTGCACTAAAAACTCGCGAGATCCGCCCCTAACTGACGACGCAAAATATATGCAATTACAACAGGCTGATAATGTAAGGTATTATACAAAATGGGTTAATAAATACGGATTTGACGGTAAATTAAACAAGATTTCATTAGTTAAACTTTTGAAACAGCTTAAATCTGACACAGAAGGTCAGGCAAAAAAACAACAGCGATTAGGCATTCCTCAGGCACACAGGTGGATTGAGGAAGTAAACCGAAGGGAACAAAAAACTAAAAATGCTAAGACGTTATTTTTAGACAAAGAGGATAATAATACAGTAATAGCGACGGCCCCTCCTCCTCCACCCCCTCCGATGCCTTTTTCAGGATATGAAGCAGGAGGACAAGCTGGTCCACCTCCACGTTATCCTGAAGTTACAAGAGCACTAAAACCATTTGTTAGAGATCCTATTGAAACTAGGTCCCGGACACGTAAAACACTTGGGGACACAGACTTATATCATATAGGGAGAAACACACTAGAAGAGAGTGAGGAAGAAATCTGTCCACTAATCGAGGTACCAAATCCTCAGGCAGGACAGGAAGGGCAGGACCCAACTCTTCTAGTATATAGACCATGGGCACCGGAAGATATTCGGAAAGCTACAGAGGGAATCCCTCATCCAAAAGTTAATTCCACAAAGTTTTTACAAGATTTGCAAGGTATGAGACTAAGTTACCACTTGAATGGGGAAGAAGTAGAAAAAGTAGTTAGACAAATTGTGGGTCCAGGCTGGCACATGATTTGTGGCACCTGGAATCCTCGTAATGCAGAGCTTAAACCACTCCCACATAGTGACGCAGAACTAGACAACAGAGTGAAAGGTCTTACAGACCGAATTTCTGAAAAATGGAAACCTAGAGCAGATTGGACTTGCATTAATCAATGCATACAACAGGAGAATGATACTGTAGATGGGTACTATGGTAGATTATTGGAATGTTTCAATAACCATAGTGGTATGGCTATTCCTGAAAATCAAACACATGATACCTCGTATGAACAGCAACTGAAAAATGCGTTTTTGAAAGGTTGCATTGCACCTATCAGTAGCTTTATTACAAAGCATATGATAGATCATCGAACAAGTAGGCTACAAGCCTTACTTGAATATGCTAGACATGCTGAAAGACACTTTAATAGTAAAAAGAAAAAGAAGACACAAGTCTTCACAGCTGAAGATGGAGCTGAAGTCTTTGTAGTACAGTCAGGTAAAAAGGGTAAGAAAAATACCCAGGGAAATAGACAGTATCTGACAAAAGGTCAGAAGATTTTGAAGAGAGAAAAAAAGAAAGGTGAGTGCTTTAAGTGCGGAAAGAAAGGACATTTAGCAAGAGATTGCAGGCTAAATAAAAAGGTGACTACAGAAAATAAAGGTGATGAGGACTGACTATATGATAGTGATGAAAGTCAGAAATCATTAGGAAAGGCAAACAAACAAAGGGCAAATGTAAATGTAGTGGAAGGAGCAGAGGAAGTGCAAGCAGATGTAGAGGATGAAGAAAGTGAAATTTTAGATTTGGCATTACTGAGCTTGGAGCTCTATCTGGCAGACACAAAACCGGAAGTTACACTTCTAGTGGAAGGAAGGGAAATAAAATTCTTGTGTGACTCAGGAGCGTCACGAACTTTGATACAACCCTCAAAGTTAGCAGAAAATTCCGAATCACCTGATTATATATTAGTGAAAGCAGAAAATGGACAGCTATATAGGGAGCCACTTTCCCATGATGTAGCAATAACTGACCCAGTTTCAGGTATGACTCAGAAAAGTAAAATTGTAGTTTCTGCAAAATGTCCAGTAAACTTACTGGGAAGAGATCTTATGCAGATATTTGGCATAGCGGTAGTTCCCACTATGCAGGGTATGGAGGCACAAAGACAAATGGATACTTTTGTGGTGCGACTGGAGGGTGAAACTTTTTACTGGTACAGCCAGGACCTAGTTACGACTGGTCCAGGGGCAGTAACCGAGGAACTGATGAATGTAGCCATCAGTAAGGCCCTCTCCCTTGACACAGACCAACAGCATTTGTTACATTGTACTCTATACTACTGTAGCATGCCAGGACCTGATAAAGAATATGAGCAAGAATTATTCAAAAATCCTGCTAACAGATTAGTATTACGAACCTTGTATTGGGATACTGAGGGAAACAGTGTGGTAAGCTGTTCATTACCTCAGGAATTCATGACACTGTACAAATCTAATAGACTACCACATGTCAGCTTGACAAAGAATAAGGATGTGAGATGGGCAGACTTAGGAGAAAAAGTAACAAGATGGGAAAAACAAACTGATTTAGAATTATCAGAACAGGGAATACAAAAACAGAAATTGAATTGGCTAACACAGACACATCCAGCTGTACACTTACAAACTAGTGAAGACAGCTGATTAGCATTCTTATTAGAAGAAGAAGAAAAAGCCTTGTGTGACATACCAAACATTCTTTGGTCAACAGGTAAATCAGATGTAGGACTTATTCAAACAGCAGGACCAGTAACTATTACACCAAAATCAGCATTTAGACCACAGAAAAGACAATACCCCTTGAGGAAAGATGCAGAGCAAGGAATCAAGCCTATAACAGCAGCATTTCTCAAGGAAGGAGTACTGGTAGAATCTCTTGATTCACCATGTAACACCCCTCTATTTCCTGTTAAAAAAGCAAACGGGGAATGGCGGATGGTACAGGATTTACAGGCTGTAAACAATGCAATAATACCTAGAGCACCTACGGTGCCAGACCCACACACCTTGTTGAATAATTTGACGCCACAACAAAAATATTTCACTGTGGTAGATATAAGTAATGCTTTCTTTTCAATACCTATACATCCTGATAGCCAGTATTGGTTTGCATTTACATTTCAGGGTAAGAGATATACCTATACTCGGCTACCACAGGGATATTGTGAAAGTCCAACAATATTTGCACAAGAAATGTCAAGCAACCTGGCAGGGTTTACCCCACCAGGAGGTAGTCAGATTCTACTTTATGTAGATGACATCTTGCTAGCAGCCCCTACCCAGCATCAATGCAGAGAGGATACGATAGCATTGTTGAAATTTTTAGCAGCACAAGGACACAAAGTAAACAAAAGTAAGTTACAACTTTGGAGAAAACAGGTTAGATACCTAGGATATGTAATATCCAATGAAGGTAGAATATTAGACGAAGACAGAAAAACAGCGATTTTACAGGCACCTAAACCAGCAACCAAGAAGGAAATGATGTCCTTCTTGGGAACGACTAACTTTTGTCGAAGCTGGATATCAAACTATGCTTTAGAATCTGCTCCACTGGCTGATTTAATATATAAAACACCAATGGCAGCACAAGATGTATTACAATGGACACCTAAAGCAGAAAGAGCTTTCTGCAGACTAAAACAATTGATAGCTTCATCATTAGTTTTAGGACTTCCAAACTACCACAAAAGATTTTTTCAGACCGTAGACTGTAAACAGGGATACATGACGTCAGTTCTGATGCAACAGCATGGGGATAAGCAACGCCCCATAGCTTACTATTCATCACAGTTAGACCCAGTGGCACGATTGTTGCCTCACTGTGTGCAAGCAGTAGTCGCAGCTGCAATGGCAGTACAGGCTTCGGCCTCAGTGGTGTTGTTCCACTCTCACATTGAGAGTGCCTCATGCAGTCGCGATAATTTTACTGCAAGAAAAAATAGCATATCTATCTCCTGCTAGACATCTTTCATGTATGACCATACTGCTGAGCCAACCTCATATGGTAATTGAACATTGTACAACATTAAACCCATCAACGTTACTTCCAACTCCTCTGGATGGCACACCACACAGTTGCTTGCAGGAAATTGAGCAAATAACTTTGCCCAGACGAGACCTCACTGATATGCCCTTGGATGATGCCGGGGTGACATTTTATGTGGACGGTTCATGCAGAAAGGGTCCTACAGGGAAAAATCTAGTAGGGTATGCAGTAGTCACAGATACAGAGATTTTAGAAGCCCAACCCTTACAGCATAACCTGTCTGCTCAAGCAGCAGAACTGATAGCCTTAACACGGGCTTGTACTCTAGCGAAAGATAAATGTGTGAACATATATACTGACAGTCAGTATGCTTTCTCTACAGTGCATGTTTTTGCACAGCAATGGAAAAATAGGGGAATGATAACATCTACTGGCAAACCAATTAATCATGTGCAACTTATTTTGAACTTGTTAGATTCCATTCAGTTACCTACTAAAGTAGCTATTTGTAAATGTTTAGCTCATACAAAACAACAGGATGCAATTTCAAAAGGAAATGCAAGAGCTGATGCAGCTGCAAAGCAAGCAGCCTCAGACTCAGAAACTTTACTTTTAACAGAGGAATTACAACCCTCTGAGACTTTAGATCTAGAAATGTTAAAAACAATGCAGACACTAACTATGAAAGCAGAAAAACAGAAATGGGAGAAACGAGGTGCAATCCTCGAAAATGGACTGTATATCTCCAAAGAGAAAAAAACAATATTGCCATCTAATTTATTTATATATGCAGCTTTGTTGAGCCATGGGCAGTGCCATGTCTCAACAGGGGGGATGGTACAGTTAGTAAATCGAATATTCCAAACATATGGATTCACAAACTTCACACAAAAATTTTGTGCAGCATGTCATATCTGTAACAAACATCATGCACAAGGAGCATTCAAACCCAAGCAAGGGAGTTTTCCTATACCACCATATCTGTTCCATACTATCTGTATGGATTTCATAGAACTGAACAAATGTGAAGGGAAAAAATACTGTTTAGTAATTATAGACATGTTTTCCAAATGGGTAGAAGCTTTTCCAACTAAAAATCTGGATGCAGCAACAGTGGCAAAGGCCCTAATAAAAGAAATAATTCCTAGATTTGGCATACCGGAAAGAATCTATAGTGACAATGGGACACATTTTGTTAATCAGACAATTCACCAACTTGGAAGATTCTTTGGGATCTCCTTAAAGAATCATTGTGCTTACCACCCACAGTCTGCAGGACTGGTGGAAAGGTACAATGGAATATTAAAAAGCAAGTTGAGGAAGTTAATAAATGAAACACAGAAGAATTGGATTTGCTGTTTGCCTTTGGCACTGCTGAGCATGAGAACAGTTCCAAATGTAAAGGGTTTGACCCCCTTTGAAGTGATATTTGGAAGGGCATATTATGTGCCACAGTGGAAAGCACTCATGCCTGCAGAACTAGAGGCTGACAGCTCATTAGCTAGCTACATGAAGAAACTGTTAACAAATAAAACTGTTTTGCAGTTGAACTCTTTTTCAGATAAAAGACAGACCAGACCGTTGGAAGCAGTGCTGACCCCAGGGTCCTGGGTGTGGTTGAAGGTCACGAAGAGGAAGAATTGGGCGAGTCCAAAGTGGGAAGGACCGTACCAGGTACTGTTGGCGACGCCTACTGCAGTCAAAGTTGCTGAGAGGTCGTCCTGGGTCCACCTGACGCACTGTAAACCGGTAAAGAATTTTCAACTTGATAAACATTTTGTGACTGATACACAACAAAGGCAGGATGGCCAAGAGTGAAATGAGTAAAAATACAGATCAACCCCGAAGATATTGTTTAATCATCTTGTTGACTATGCATTTATTGACTATAATTGTGATGACCTTCCTTTTGTTGTGGTTTTTCCTACATATAACCACACAAGTGAAAGTGGAAAAACGTGATGAACTGTCTATAGACTGGCATCCAAACTTTAACACATACCTAGCTATGAAGCGTGTATATGTAGATACTATGAACGTTTCAAATTGTTGGGTTTGTACTGCCATACCAACAGCATATGGAGGACTGTTGATGTCCGCTGTCCCCTTGGGGATAAATGAGACTTGGGAAAATTTACTTTTTGATACAGGTTCTGTAAGATCACAGGACAAAATTGCATTGTATTTGCCTATTACACAGAGGGGAATTGTATGTTTCTATAAGAATGATACACTCCAAGTTGGTTGGAGTAACTGTAACATAACTATATCTTATAAATGCTATATTAAAGCTAAAGATAAAGGCACTGTTTGTAACACAAATTATGATTCATATTTGAGCTTAATGAAAACAACATTAAGTGATGTGCAGAGAAATCCTGTTTTGCATAAACAATTGTCTGTTATAGACAAGAAAATATTTCATTCAGAATTAACCCGCATCAGTACTAAAGTAGAAAACTGTTATTTTGTTTGTGGGAAAAAGGCATACAAATGGCTACCTGAGAATTGGTCCGGCAGTTGTTTTTTGGGTTATCTGGTTCCGGCTATAAGGCATACTGCAGAATTACCTCTAGGTAAGATACGAAATGTAAGAGATGTAGCCCGAAAACCTGAAGATCCAATCGGAAAACCTGTAAATCCAATGGGAAAAATCGAAGCTGGTTGGAAGAACCATCATTCCGTGAAAGATAAAGAAAAATTGACTCATATGGACTTGAGTGACAGTGTTATATCCTGGGCTGGAATATTTCCAGCATATGGAGCAGTCAAATCGATCTGGGAGTTGAGAAAGCTGTCGAAGCTTCTTGAAGTAATGAGTAACGCAACTTTTTCTGCTCTCGAACTAGTGACTGATGAACTGAATGCAATGAGAACTGTTGTGCTACAAAATTGAATGGCTCTTGACTTCACCCTAGCGGCGAGGTGGTACGCGCCGCTTATCAAAGAAGAATGCTGTGCTCATACCAGACAATCGACACGAGATTAATGACCACCTAGAGGTAATACAGCAGGTATCGGCCATGACTGAGCCAGGCCCAAACCCACTGACAAACTTTTTCCAGAGTCTGTTTGGTGGGTGGGGTTCTATCCTAATGAATATTTTGATTGCTATTTGTGTTGGTCTGCTCCTATTAGGAGCATGTGTCTGTTGTGGGATCCCCTGCATGAAAAGATTAGTCAAAGATTTTGTTGATATATCTGTAACTGAAACTTTGTACCAAGACATTGAATTGGAACTATTGATTCCAGACGAAACTTTTTCCGAAATATAAACTAAATGACTTGCCTAGTTGAAAGTCCTTAAAGGAGAAGGCTAGGGGACGATATAACATTGTTTATGTTTCTGAATAGAATAAAAAGTATTAAAAGGGAGGAAAATGTTAGAAAAATATGTATTTGAACATGTATAAAGTGTTAGTTTAAAAGCAAATAGTATATAATGCATTTTATTCTATTTACAATATGGCAATAAGAATGATTTTACATGTAATTGCTTGAAGCTTTGGAGCCACAGTGTATTTGAACTTTGACCCTGGCAGTAGCCAGCTCAGCAAGCTTATGTTTTTCACTAATGATTATCTGCTGGGTCAGGGAATTAAATGTATAAAGCATTGAAAATCTTCTTCCTTCCTCTGAGATAATTGGCCTTGTGAATGTTATCAAAGATAAAGACACAGCTGCTGAAGTAATGTTGCAAGAAGAACAAAGAAGTGTATTACAAGATTGAACCAACTATTGTATTAGAACAGGCCTGAAACCTTGAAAGAGTAACATTTACAGAAAGACATTATAACTAACCAGGTGCTTTGCAAGGCTGTATTATTCCCATGGGAAAACGTTTTAAAATGTATAACATCAGCTTTTCTTATGAATAGAATATTGTAGACCATAGTGATGTAGGTGCCCTGTGACTAACCACGTCAGTAAGGTGGGCACAGCTTGAATGTAAGACTATATAAAATTGTGTATTTCCTGCATCATGTCAGACAAAACTCTGTACTTGTATGGTTTTTTGCCTCCTGGTGTACACTAGTAAACTTTTGCATCTGAGCCTCCTGTGTTGTTATCATTGTTTTTATTTAACACCAGTACCATCCTTTTATATTTCTTTTTCATATCTTCTGAAACAGTGGCTGCGCATATTGTGCTATCAATAACATGGACAGTGGACATCCTTAACTTGTATCCCACCTGTCCTTCATTTAGATGTAACCTTTCCGTTCACTTTAACCAGTGCTCTTGAGCCGAGGTAAATTTCCTGGATTAGTGAAATTAGTTTGCCAGACAGTCATATTCTATGCATAATACCACAAAGGTATTTACAATATACCTTGTTAGATGCCTTCTCAGCACCCAGGCTTAATAATACTATTACTTATCTCTCTTTTCTGATTCTCCCTGTATCATACCCATTTTAATATGCTGCCAAGTCTGTCTTTCCTGTACAAACATAAAGTCATCCAAGTTCATAATCCCTAGTAGAAACATAGCAAGTATGTTCCCACAAATACCTTGTAATCATGGTTAAGGACTGAAAAAGAGCAGTATGATCATGGTTGGTTGGTTCCTTCCTCTCCTTTAAAATTAGAGTCACTACCACTTTTATCCATGATCTTGGAATTTTTCCTTTCCATTAATATCTTGTTTAACATCCTCATCTATGAGTTATTCTTTTTTTGCCTGGATTCTTAATAGAGCTGTATAGGTATCCCATCCTACCCGTGTGACTTTCTCACCACCTGAAACTCAAATTGATATTCTTCCTCAATTTCTTTCAGTGTTATGGGTTGAATTAATAGACACCTTCCTTCATTATGTATACTAGTTATCTCCACATCTTGGAAGAGCCATTCTTGTACTAATAGTCAGTACCTTTCTATCATCTGGATTTTATATTGATTATTTAAAAAAATATATATATTCTCTCTTTTTCTTCTGGATTTCTACATATTTCTGCTGTGTTGGGGCTCCTTTACTTCAGTATATTTATTTCTACCTTTTGTTACCATGGCTTTCAAAACAAAATAATCTAATTGCCACTCATGTCGCCAAACTGAGTCTTGGAGAAATTCATTAAATTTACTTTCTAATTGTCTCAACTGCGTTCCTTCATTGTCTCTCAAATTGATATTTCTCTACTGTAATCCTTTCATTATTTCCAGTTTTAACATTTAAAATTTGCCTGATACTAATTATATATTCTTTCCCATCCCTATCATCTTACTCTTAACTGCCTCTTTAACTTCATTCCAACATTCTGTATGCATTCCTGTTGTCTTTCTGTGTTTCTTAACTGTCCCTTGTTTTTCATTTCTCCTCAACCAGTGTATTAGACATCTCCCATGCTTACCCTCCTCACCCACCTTAAGGGGTCCCATTTTCAGGTGTACCAGTGCATATGGTCTGAGAAAATACTTCAGTAGTTTGTAATAGCCTTTACCAGGTATCGAAGTCATTTGTAACATGCATTCTATCTAACATGTCTACCTACCATACTTTCTTGAATAAAATATAAAACTCATCATTTTCCTTTCCCCTTCCGCGTCCAGACGTTGACATATCTTCATGTAACAAGCCAGCAGCCGTCCTTCCACCACTAATCCTATGTAGTCTTGTCCCTGCACTAACACACCCCTTCTTTGTTATTGTGTTGCAATCCCCTGCAACTATCAAAACCCCTTACTCAAAATTTACTATTTCCTCCAGGGCTTGTTTTAATTCTGTCTTCTTAATTCTTTGAGGCATATACACATTTTTAATGTAATCTTGTCCCCCCTCCAGTACCCACCTGTTATCATATACCTGCCCTGACCATCCTTTACTACCATTGTTATGGCTAGCTGAACAAATTTTGCTACCACTCTTTTCCTACCTTCTATTGCATCTGCATAATTTTCTTCTACAAATTTACTTTCTCTTTATTAAGTCCTCATGCTCAGCTTTTTATTAAATATGTTTTGAAGTAATTCTAACTGTACGTTATATTGTGTAAGGTAGGCACTACTTTATTATTTTTGTCTATCCAGGAGGTCATTGATATTCCATGTGATTAATCTCAAAGTTATACTTCTCCTAACCAAAAATCATAAAATGCCTTTTTCCTTCTATATTTGCTTGCCTAATGTAACAGATCTCCCTATACTTTTATATTAAACTACCAGAATCTTAAGTGCATAACTTAACACAATGCCAGTTTCATATCATAATACCCCTATAATACCCCAACCATAGTGCCAGAGTGACCAACTAACTAACCATCGTACATAAATTTAGCAAAATATTTGCTGTATTCCTCCTTATCTTTTCAATGACCATCTGCTCTATAATGTCATTATAGTGCTCTCCTTAAAGTCATACTTCTATTTCCCTTCTCCCCTTCTAGGATAGTGCAACGCTTGCTTACTTCTTCTAGAATATGCCATTGCAAACCTCAATTATGTCAATCCCCCTTTTTCCATCTTTCATTAATCTTTCCACCATTAATATTCTGTTATCACCAGACCATATTTTTGCCTCTTTTCCTTATAACATCACTTGCTTAACCAGCCCTACAACTTGATATTTATATTGCTTATATTACACTGTATCCATCTTATCTTAAGTCCTCCTAAGCTCTTAAATTATCTAGCTGTCCCTGCTAAGTACTACCTTCATCACAAAAACTATACTGTATCTTTGCAATCATGTTTTATTACCTTGGGCCCTTTATGTTACATTGTTTTCTTGATTAAGCTTGTTAATCCAGCAGAGACATTAATTCTGTCTTAGGAGCATTTACATTAAGTACATAGAATGGCTTCGTACATGCTGCATGAGGAGAACCTGCCACACCTATCATCTCTTTCCTTCAACCCCCATTACTCAGGTACTACATGTTCTTTTAGCCACTTCGCTTGACAAAAGAAAATGGCAGCCATTAGCAATGATCTTTCATCTTTTAACATTTGTTTTGCACATATTGGGGTATTCACAATTAAAGGAAAAAAAATAAGAAAAGCCCAAAATAAAATGCTTAAACTTCATTAGTTTAAACATACAAATTAACTTTATGCACACATACCCATCTTTTATATGCATACATCTTTTTTTTTTTTTTTTTTTTTTACTAAACCATCTCCATTTTTAAATTCACTTCTGTAGCAACATATAAGGAATAAGGAGAGGAATATGCCAAAATAATTATTGAATGAAAAAGGGATTTTATTATGCAAAAAGCAAGTCTGTTGATCTTAGATATTCCATCACTTGTTACTCAACAAATTAATCATTAAGTTGTCATGTTTTTGTCCTTTCGCTAATTTAGATCCTTGATACTTCAGCAGCAGCCCCTTCACTCCATTCCTTAGTTAATACCTCATTGACTCACCAGGACAGAGTCTCCATCTCTCTCTGCTTCTCCTGCATTTACCTTTGAAATATTGAAAATAGTTTCAGTGGCAACTTTTCCCAAAGGTGACCACTCTGCTGTTCTTTATCACCTCCGCCAAAAGAAAGCTGCTCTAATGTCTCTTCCAGTGAATATACTTGAGTAAATCTATCCAGATCAGTCCAAGCCACTTCTGGATCTATACATATTCTTGTTCCTATTTGGAGGGATCAGTGTTTCAAAGTACAATAGATTAAATTTTAAGTTGTTTCCCACAAATACTCTCAACTGCCACATACACCTGTTCTTTCTTGCGTGGTCCCAGTGGAGTAATTGTGATACAAAAATACTAATTTTTCATCAGTTTTGAGTATTCCCTTCCTCCAAAATAAACTCAATAATTGCTGTTTAAGCATAATAGTCTGCACTTTTATCAGAATGGATATGAGAAATCTTGCTGTCCCCTCACAGTCATATAGACCCTGGGAGCAATGTCCATTAGGATTTTCTCCTTAGAAAACCCATTTCACTCACTTAGATGATCCACCATGTAACTCAGTTATTCTTTTCGACTCTGTCGAGCATGTTGGTGAAAAAAAGTTTTCCCCCTCTCTGTCTCTCTCTGTCTGTAAGCTCCAGTAATTTCTCCATAATTTCTTCATGCACTGCCTCTAACTCTGCAAGTTGCATTGTCTGCTATCTTTTTGACTTTTGAAAATCTGATATTTCACTTGAGTAGATAGATTGGACATTTTCTACAGATTCCATTCTCTTATTATTTCTTCTGACATATTGTACTGGTGTCCCACTCAGTTTCGTTACTTCACATACTTCTTGTCTATCTTCCTCTTGATATCAGACATTCCTTCTGGTGCTGTCCAGGCCTGGTTCTCCTCATCATGCTCTGCTCCAGCCATGTGGAACTCTTCTCTTTTTTTAGTCAGTCAACTGGCTTTCAGAGCAATTATAATTTTCTTGAACTTTCTCCTGCTAGAAGATGCCATTTTCAACAATTTCTTTTGCTGCTCTGGGAGGGAGAGCATAAGACGACTGCTGGTCAGATCGATGGCATACTGAAAATATATAACTCACAAGACTCTTGTCACCTTTATTTTATAAACAGATTTTACTATGTCGCTTTTCCAGTTATTAAAGTCATAAAAGTGATGAGTATCTTCTAATGTATGTGCTATGTGAGTAAATCTCTGGTAGAAATTCTATCATGATCCACATCTTTATTAACTCCTTACAACCAAGTGCACCTCCAGGTGTTTCTGCAGTTACTTCCTACTGCATCTCTAGGCCTCAAATACTGCTTGTTCATATTTGCATTAATAATTCCAAAGCTACGCTACATACATGGTATCAGAATATTTTATCTTGAAACATATATGATGGCAAACACAGTTGCATTGATGTTTGACCTCTTGTCAATGAGCATTTGTTAAAATTGTAAGGTGTCCACTTCATTTTTTAAAGGCTCATACCACACCCACTGGGAGTTAAAGGCACACATTCAAAAGAGCTGTACGGGAGGGAATGAGTTAATGTTCAAGGACTTTAGTATTGATTATACATTGCTAATGGAGAGGAAGTCATCCGATGTTGTCTCTTCCAACCTAATGATCCCCATTATGTAAGAAGTACTAAAATTACCTTTCACCTTATGAAAATGTAGGATTTATTTTCCATCATCTGTAAATGCCCCTAATATTGTCATTGCATGCCTGGATTTTCAGTTGTATTACCTCAGTTTTAACTTTTCTTGAAGATTGCTGATGGCTTTTTCCTGGAGTTCTGTTTCATACAAGTTGTCTCCATAGAAATTCAAAACCATGTATAACAAATCTGCATAAATACTTTGGCTGGCACAGATAATTTGGCTCTGTGGTTTCAATTCTATAGCAAAGAATTCATAAGCATGACCCTGCACTCTTAGTTTCAATATATGCGTCCCATCTAGCTGTATGCTGTATGCTTAACATATGGAAATCTGCAATAGTCAGGTCACTGCTCAAACAATCAAACTCTAGTAAGACGTCTCACTTCCATCCACTCTCAGTTTTGCTAGCTCTTGGTAAAAATTAATATGCAAACAAACAAACAAATGACCGACCCACTGTCACACAAACAACACAGATTTTTCAGCTTGGAGAAGCAATGACAACTCTCTGAACACTTACAAAGGAAATCCTACTCAACATAGAAAAGTAGAATTTCACTGGCACTCTGCTTATTGATCTTGCATGCACATTTATTTTTGTAGACTGCTCTATCCTACTCTCTAACTTGATCTGTATAAGGGTCAGCCCACATTTAAAGTTACAACTGGCTCAATGTTTTCTGCCCATGCTCATCTCCAAGCAGTTGCCAAAAATAATCCATATTACATTTTTCTTCAGCTTTTCTAAACAAACTTCCCCTTCATGTTCACACTCTCCCTTAATATTATATACAGATGACATGCTCATTCTCAGATCCAGCCCCAAAATCTTAAGCCAACCTTTGAGACTCTGACTATAGGAGAAAGAGTAAAAACTATAATAAGTATGCACGTGTTGCCAGGTGTAAATGAGATTTACTAAATAATGCAGAGAGAAACTAAGATAGAGAACATGCTGGATGCAATCAAGAGATGTACTGTGCAAGTACTTTCATGTATATAAGTATATGCATGGTCACTATACCACCAGTCAGTCCCCAGCCAATCGTATCAGATAAAAGTCACCAGCTGACCCATATTGTGAGGGAGGGTACACAGCTGGGCAGAAGTGTCCATAACAAAAAACACAATAAATGTAAATATCTAGTGACTGTATGACCGAATTATATCCCAAAATGCATGTAATAGTCACATACAATAGGTATGTCCGTATTTCACATACCAAATGTGACAGGAAATAGAATAAGAATGTAAACAAAACAGAAGGAGCATATAAACTGCTACAACAATAAGGCAACATGTAGGCTGAAAGGAACAGTATTATCTATGGTGTTGACTGTGGGTACGTGTTGTCCAGTACATTTGGATATGTGTCCGGAATATATCCCATCCTGGACATAGGAAAAGGTGGCATCCTACCAATGATTAGAACAGTCGGCCAAAATCCGCACATCAGCGGTCCAAGCTGAACTTGTCAGGATGTGTCACAGTTGAACTACCCGTTCAACTGTGACACATCCTGACAAGTTCAGCTTGGACCCGGGTATACCAACCATGTCATGAAAGTTAAGTATGGGCATGTACCTATGTGTGTGAGGTATAGCATGCGGAAAGTCAAACATGGCAGGGTAGTCCACACAACCATACAGGTACCTGACATATGTAGGGTATGCAATGTGTTACCCTGACCGTGTCATGGGCCATCAACCAAAGCAGTGATGGATGGAGTGTCAGGAATATGTGTGTGGGGGGGTTGGGTAATGGTATAATCCTCCAAGGCGACACTGTGTCGTATGCAGAATACATTTACCGGAGGTGTATGAGGGAGCAGCATGTGAAGCAGAAAGAAACACAAAAACATGTATACACATCTGCAATACAATCAGACAGGCCATACTGTAGAACACAATCACACAAACATATGAATATTAAAATGTGCGATACAAATGTACAGACATGTCACCGGCACATACCCACAGATTGGTCCTGATGGAACTGGCCATATCAAATGCAACACACCTGGATGCATAATGGACTACCCAGCATCCCCTCCACAGCACACAACCCGCCCCCATACCTGAACGTCCACCAAATCCAGCCATACTTGGCCTACTAGTTTGATGCAGCCACTTCTACACATAGTGACCACTACGCATATGTAGTAGGTAGTGTCACCCTAGGCAGTTTCAGGATTGCAAACTATGTATCCCTTGCATGTAAACCCCCCAGCACATTTTCGTAATGCAAGAAGAATGTTTGTTATTGGTCTTGTTTTGGTCTTGTTAAATTTTTGGGATATCCCTCATGGGATAAGTAACCTGTGTAAACATTAGAATGGGTATGAAGACATGATGTTCTGTCCTGTAGATATCTGGATACAAGTTGGAATGTGCAGTAGTGGTGCACGAGACTGTCCAGCCCTAGATGGTCATGCAGAACCTACTACCCAGGATCAAACACCTGCCCGTGATGCACGTGTCCCGACACGAATAAGCGAGAGAATATATTGCACACATTCTCATAGTGGCACATGGTATATGGGTGGTGAAGGCACTGACGTAAACAGGATATCCCCTGATCCACTGTGTGAGGGACAAGTAATGTGTGTGTAGGTGAGACCTGACCAACAATGATAGAATGCCAAATGTCCTGTGATTGTAGGAAATAACTATGTACCATACTGCATGTAACAGTTGCCTAAAGCGGTCACGTCAGGATAGAATAAACGTAATTCATACAAGAAACAGGCAAACAACAAAAGTGCCAAAGGTATAGGCTCACAGCTAGGAAACAAATGAATGTTCTAAACCTGCACTGACCGTGGCTGTGTGTTGGCCCAAATAATCTGGTGTCCCCAGTAGGGTTACCATCTGTCCCACTTTGCGAGGGACAGCCCCTCTTTGGACAGTTGTGTCCTGACAAAATATATTAAAAATGGCAAATGTCCTGAGATTGTAGGACATAATTATGTCCCATATGTTATGTAATAGTTGCATAAAATAATTATTTCTGTATCTAAAATACCTAAATGTTACAAGAAACAGAATAAGCAACTAAACCGCTCCAACAATAGGCTTTTATGTAGGCAAATAAGTAAAGTTCTATCCTTTGTACTGACCGTGGGTATGTCTCAGCCTTAAAAATCTGATGTGTGTTCCAAAAATGTCCCATCTTGGCCATTTGAAAAGGTGACAACCCTAGTCCCCAGAATACATCCCAACCTGTACATATGACAATGTCAATCCTACCAATGGTCAGAGCATTCGCACAATAACTGGCCAGCCTCATAACCACTCACAAAGCCAGTGACCTTTGGAAGAAAGGTGTTGAATGAGAATGACTACTTACAACAATGAAGAGTAATAGACGCATTTAACTGCAGAAAATTAGTAGTATTACGAACCTGTCAACACGTTCCAAGTTAATAGTACTAATATGGTAGAAGTGTCCGTGATTGTCCCTGAGTTGTCATAGCCTTGTCCCTGTCACTGTAGAAACGAGTCCCCGAGTATCACAGAGGTCCGTACACATAAGTACACCAACCAACTGTCACATCTGTTGACAGGACTATCGCATACCTGTAGTGAATTTATAACTGATGTCCAGAATAATATTCATTGTATCTATAAATGAATGAAATAGTCAAATGGGAAGGGAAACACATGGAAACCCCCCTCAACCTGCATTATGTAGTGGAACCACTCCCCGCCCTAAATTATGTAGCGCCAACCTAATAATGTTGTCAGAGGTGCCCAAACACCTGCGTCTGTAAACACAGGTAGAATGTTAAAATCTGGACTAACTCTGTCCATGTGCAGCACGGGTCCAGAGCAGTAGGAAACAGGGAATGTCTTAGTGTAGTACTGTGCTTTTCCCAGCAGGAGAATGGATGCCTGCTGTGTAAGGGAAGCGGTGAGGCGTATGTCAGAGTAGCTATGAAGCATGGGTATACATATAAATGAGCCAGAACAACAATAGTGTAGTGGTTACAGCATCTGCCCAACGTAAAGGCATTCCCGGTTCAAGTATGACTATAGCACATATTAATTGTGTAATGAATGCCTCTGTGCTGTAAAGCCAACATTTATACATGTAAAGGTGACTGCGTTCACATCGGTCCGTTAACCGGATTCCATCAAAGTGGCACTTTCATAAGGAATAAGGCACATGCAATCCCAAAGAAGTGTCTGTAAACATATGTAACTCAGAATAAGGAGATGTAAGTGTGCCTGCGCGGGTGTATGCAGCTATTAGCATAGCAAATGTATGTTGTCTTGTACAGCTGTAACTTTTATATATATTGATAGATAGATGTGTGTATAGATAAATATCCAAGGACATAACAGAAATATGCAATGATATATCTACATATCTACATATATATCTATATATACACATATATACATATATATATATACATATATATATATATATATATATATATATATATATATATATATATATATATATATATATATATATACACACACACACACACATATATATATATATATATATATATATATATATATATACACACACACACACACACACACACACACATATATATATATATATATCGATAGATAGATATGTATATATATATATAGATATGTAAGGAACGCCGAAAGATGAAACCAAACATAAGGGTTGTGAAGGGAATCCAGAGCGAGTAAGGAATTATAAAGTGCTCGCAGTGTATGTCACATAAAGCTGCACAAGTGTGAGTAGAGCACCACTCTTCACACCAGAGGCAGCGTTATTCCAGTGGCCATAACATCGTTGAAGTGCTATGTCAACATTGTAAACAGACGGAATGTAGTACATGTTGCGACCACCTACACTTGTAACTCGGAAATCATTCGTAATCCATAACACCAGGAAAAGCACGTATGTGCAAATATGAATGGATGGTGAGCATGTGAATACACGAGCCAGTGCAAAATGTGTGTAGGGCCCCAACGCTCATGAGAGGGCAATGTGTAAAGGTGTGTTATGGCTGCGATATCAGGTGTATAATGGCTATTATGCGTGGAGACTCAACACGGGTGTGCAGGAGAAACTATGGATATCCGATTATGGACACAGGAGTGCTAGGGTATGTTGCGCCGGGTGCAATGGAGCGGCCCGTGGAGGTCAGCTAGTACGTAGGTGCGATTCCCAGATAGAGCGTCGTTTGCATGGAGACATGCGTGAATGGGCGTATCATTGTCGGACGTTGTGCGTCAGGGCTGGCAGCCTGGCACGTAAAACCTATACGCCACCCATGAGCGGAACGGAGTTCTGTTGTGACAACCCCAAACCGGGAAAAGCAGAAAGACACAACTACATGAAGACAACAATATGTTGATGTACAGTCACAGTAACACAAACACTCATCCTATTAACAGTAATAATATGAATGTGCACAGAAACTAACACAGTAGCAGGAATAATAGGCTGCGCATATGAGTAATAGGTCGAATGACACTGTATCACATCCCAGTTAGCAGCGGCACCCCAGACAAGAAAAACGTGCAACATCTGTCCGCTGTATAACGTGCAATATACTGATCACAAGTTCACCGGAGGGAAGTGTTGGTGTCATAAAGACTCAGGCAATAGTATGCTGTTGAAGCAGAGATAAAACCCAATACGCATGTGTAAGTGTCCATGTCCAGGAAATGTATAGGTTAACGGACACACAGATGTATATATAGATAAAAACGTATATGTACATATATCTATATTAATTTACATACACATATATATTCATACAGATATATATATATATATATATATATATATATATATATATATATATATATATATATATATATATACACACACAAGGATATACTACGGATATATATATATATATATATAGATAGATATATATACACAAACAACAGGTATTGATATATACACATACACACAAAACAAAATATATATGTCAGTGTAGATATACACATGTGCATAAGTAGGTTACTTCACAGCAATTAGGGGTAACATATTTACAGCCCGGGCATATGTGACTGGGAGGTCCAATAAATAAACGTTGTACCCCCCACATCGCCCAGCTAGGCCGGACAGAAATACAGACAGGCAATACAGATCAATACACCGCCGCTGTCCAAAGCACCGGTAGGAAAGTACCAATGGGAGAGATCTGCAAGGTCTATACTTTAAACATGGATAATGGTGTCCCTTGTGGGACCCCAAAAATTCAGGGTACGTGTGACTCTGCTGACATTGATATGAGCAGGATGTAGGTGTACATGGAACGGTAAGTTGTGCAAGTGTGATAATACATGGGTTGACAAAACGTACGACATGTGTACCGAGACTGGGAGAGTGGGGAATGTGTAGGGGTGTGCTCATACCCTAGCTGCGCTCGCAGTAAGTATTTGTCACGACTGCTGTAGAGGGGTGTCAGGTAGGTGGACCATGGGTATGCAATAATGGGCTTGAGTGTGCAGGTGCTGGTTGGCAGAGATGTAGTAGGCCCGCCCAGTAGAAGTCATTAATATTCCTATGTGGGCATAGCATATGCCTACACCTCCCCAACCTGAAGAGCACATCTACCGGATAGTCTGTAAACCATCGGGGGAATACATAGAGACCAAATCAGTGCCGTGTACCCGATTAGCACGGACGTCCATAGTTATGTATCAGAATGTAACAAAGTCCAACTAAACACTTCCAGAATTAATGATATTAGGTGAACAGGTGGCGGAATACAGGTAATGACAGATGACAACATGTATGAGTCAGAAACAGCATGTCCCTTGACAAACGTGAATGAATACATATGCTCTGTGACTGTAAATGTGTCTGGTTAATAGAACCAATCATCTAAGTGTGTCCCACAGGGTGTTATGCATTGTTCCTGATACAGTGTTCATTCACACCCATTGGTATATGAGTTCTGCTACTGACAGAAAGTGCATAATTTGCTGACCACCTTAGGTAGATGATAGCATAATAGAAGTGGTTCAACAACCATACGCCTGCGAGGGACACACCCGTCTGGGCAGTTGTGTCCTGCAAAATGACAGTTATGGCACATGGCCTGTGAGTTCAGGAATGGAGGCTATATAGTGTGTGTAGTGGTGTCAGACATTAATTTGTTGTATCAGAAACAGCTACATGTAATAGGAAGCAGTATTATCAATTATAACGATACATGAATAACCTCAACGTATGCAAACTGTGGAAGTCGTCCGTTTACTACTGGCTGTGGGTATGTGTTGCCTTGACACATGTGATAGCTCTACATATAGGGTCTATAGGGCTGCCACCATTCTGAATGGCCAAAGTGGAACCTGCTCTGTAGAAATGTCAGACGTGACAGGGCAGAACATACCTACAGCCATGCATAGTACAGAAATATACATATCGGCACAAATCAAAGCGTAGTCTAGCAGCAGTAAAGTTGCTTATGCTACTACATATGACATATTGACATGTCAGGTATACAAGACCTGTAACAAGCTACCAGTACAGACATGTACAACATGAGAATGTCCCCTAATCAGGACAGGTGCAATGGCTAGAGTATTGTCCATACCTCTCAACTGAGTTTGACTGAAAGTTTAACTCTGTCCCTCTTAATCCCTCCTAAAATTAGTGACTGTTGAAGGAAAGGTGGTGAATCACACTTACTGATTAATGACAATAAGTAAGAGTTATAAACTACTTTTACTTCAGAATATGTGTATTGAGTCATATGCTCTGATTCTGTCAATGTTTCAAGTTAATAGCACTACTTTTCTAAAAGTGTCCCTGATGTTTTCTTGACCTGTCCCTGATTCTGTAGAAATGTGTCCCTGATTGGTGGAGAGGTCTGGTATTGTCACATGAGATATGCCTAATGAGGGACTGCCCCATGCAAAGTGGGAAAGGTGCCACTCCTACAATCTCCCGTCGTGCAATCTGAAAGGTGGACAACGTGCAGTAGGTATGCGGTAGCATGACTCGGCGGACAGCTGCGTTAACAAACTCAAGTCACATGTCATCATTGCAGAGTATCGGTTCCCATGTATCAGGCAGATCATATGAGGAACACGCATATAATATGATTACGTCACTGGACAGGCCGCCGAGTCCGTACAGTCGAACGCCTACCGTCGCAAAAAGGCTACACTTACCCAATACTGTAGTCATGTAGTCCGATGTAATACACATCACAAGGGATCGCACACACCCAGCGTGAGTGACAAATGTAAGCCGAAATATCAGTGAGTGAGCGGCTGTAAGCGTGTTTGTCTACCAGCATGCTAGTAGTGCACTGTGAAAGAAATGTGGAGTCTAAATGTGTGTAAGGTGATGTGACCAGAGGTCAGCAGTGCTTAACACTGTGCAAACCCACACACAACTGTTCCCACCTGCTGGAATGTGCCTTACCCAGTCCGTATCCAAAGGCGTTGGTCTGTCTGCAAACAAAGAACCACCCTATTCACTTGTTGGTAGGGGTACCCTGCGCACATAGCTCATGTGAATTAACAATAGACCATGGCATATGTACAGACAATAGACCACACACACACCATACAGCGCAGTCATCCAACAGTATAGCAATGTACTGGCAGATATGTCAGGACCACTGGTGTATGCATGCCTGGCCGTCCTGTGTTTCAGTGTGTGAGCATGCCCAGTATGACTGTTACACATGTTGTCGACCGACATTACCGTCATACCGTCATGTGTGTGAGCATGTCAAGTATGGTCAACTGTATTGCATGTGTCACATGTCCAGATAGTTAGTACTGTGTTGCTGACTCCTCCATTCTACACAGACAGGTGTCATGCTGTGTCTGCAGGGTAGCTAATGGTCATGTGACATTGACAGTTGCTACATGTCTGCATAGCATGGGGGGACATCCAACCACAACCACAGTTCTACACAGCACCGTGGGTGACGCACATGGCTCTCACATGTGTAGGTTTGACAGGGGGCACAGCCAACAGTTGTACACATCTGCCACTACTGTACTGGCATGCCGGGTACTCCATGTCAGTGTGTGGACCTAACAAAATGGCTGGTTGGAGGGATACCAGTGTACATCAGTTCCCAGCTTTAAATACCAGCACAGTGGTGTTGGACGTCCTAGCTTACACAACCTACAATAAAACTGCCTGGCCTGCTGTAGTCTGTGTGTGTCTTAGGGGGTTGGGGTCATTCATTGGGCATATCCATAGGCCATCGTATATCATTTGTCTGTTTTGGTCCACATCTGTCCAGCTGCATGGAACGTGTGTGAGCTGTACGGGCACACATGATGGTCAGCCCATAATCTGCAGTGGGTTAGGACACCCTGTGTACTACAGGCTACCATTGTGACCCCTGTATGTGCTACAGAGGTCATGGTGCCATTATGGATGTGTACTGTCTGCTGCCCTAACATTTGGCCACCACAGTCACTTGTATGCTCACATACATACCATAGCAATGGGTAAATACACATTCTAATACAACTGCTACTTGTTAGGTCAATAGACATACCCTGGGTGTGTTCTGGACTTGAGGACGGTGCTGGAGGGCTGCCTATGTCGGATGCACACAGTGCACCTCCTATACATGGCCAAGCACAGGTAGTGTCATGTTTGGCATCCATTGTACTGTGTGCGGGTCAGAGAGGGGAAGTCCGTGGGTACCTACTGTGTCAGTGCATATGCCTTGTATTGCCTCTTTGCCAACGGCAGGTCATACTGTGCATGGGCTTTCGCCGACTGTGCCCTGCTCAGGTAATTCCTTCACCAAGTCACACTGTGCCTGTACAGGCCTTGGCAGTGGTGTTGGGCTGTGTGGCCCTGCCTCATGCTGTTCCTGCTGCAACTGTTACTGCAGGATAAGATTGTGTAGCATAGCAAATACCATAACAACTTGTATGCATGTAGCTTGTGAATACTGCAAAGCTCCAACGGATGTGTCCGGATACCAGAACTCTGAACTGAGCATCCCAAACACATGCACAAGTATATGTCTTGCCTGTGCATCCGCCTCAGTACGGTGTGAGTGTTCATGTGTGTGTGCATTGCTGATGGGTGTCATCAGCCACGACACTAGTGTTTACCCAGCATCCCCCACTAGGAGACTGTAGGGGATGTCCATATTGGCATTGGTGTGCTACAGCTGTGTCAGAAGCCATATATCAGAATCATCATAGCTTCCAGGGCAGACAGCACACACATGCAATCTCATGCCTGGCCATCGCATATGGCCTAGCTGTTGGAGGGTATGCCCCTGCAGTGACTGTAATCCCTACCCCGCTCACCGGGTGGTGCTACGATGTATATGTGTGTGTGCAGGTTATAGCACCCAGTACCCCAGGGTAGTCATCCATGTGGTTGAACAGATGCATATTGCTGGTCTACTAATCACATGTGTTGAGGACATGTACGTGCTTACTAGCATGTGTTGACATGGTGTCTGTGAACTGGTGCAATACTCTGGATGCAGATGCCTGTGAGATACCCATGATATCCCCAGTTGTGCTGTGTGAGGTACCTGTGGCTAGTACACCTAGGCCAACACATACCATGGTATCCACTGTGATGTGTTTCCCTCAGCCTGTTTGATGTGTCAGGTGTGGCAGGCACAGGTCAACAAGCTGCTGTAGGAGGTCTCTGTCCACCCCATAGTGCTCCACCATCCCCAGCCCATGTAGCCCCTGGTAAGTCACCCTGGGACTATAAAGTCTTATGTCACCCCAGTAAGGGTTGTTCGGCAGCATACACATCCTCACTGCCCAGCCTCCTGCACATGTTGGTATATGTTGCCTGCTGCAGCCCATCTCATTTGGTTGGACTGTGTCATGACATGTCCCCGCAGGTATACACCGGTGGTGTAGAGTGCGGACGAAACCTGTGTGTATGCTGCTTGCTCGCAATACCGTACTGTTCAGATGCGGGCTGGCCATATCATCTGCTGATTGTGCTGATCAACACCTGTTTGTGCAGCCTGTAGACCCTGACTACCCCACCACTGCTGTCATCCCTCCCAATGTCACCAGGCAGGTATAGACACCCCCCCAGCTTAGGTGTGCTAAGGCAAGAGCACTCCCGAGGCACAGTTCTGCAATGTACTTACAGTATGCCTGACCCCCCTCCCATGCTGTCAACTATATTCGAGACCTGCACCCGGCTGACTACACAAATACACTCCAGGGACCAACATCACACCCTGGTGATAAATGGGATACACTATTGTCAACCTCATCTGCATAGTATAGTCTTCTAATGAATAGTTATATGACCCATACCGAACCTCCAAATTAATAACCACTGCTCAGTGTCGCTCAGATCCGTACACAACTGGCAACAGGTGCCTTACTATCACCATATTCGATGTCCCATGGTCTTCCCAGCAACAAAATAGCCGGTGTCTACACGACTGCAACCCGTGACCCTGCACACTACAGACGATGTGCATTACCACCACGTCATGGCAGATATACATAGATCCCAGGTTATCACATAGAGATCATCCGGCACAAACATTCAATAGTGCTGATGTCCCCAGACATATATGTTCACATCTATGTCCACCTCTATATCTACATATATCATATATATTATTTGTATACATATATACATGGACATATATATATATATATATATATATATATATATATATATATATATATATATATATATATATATATACATACACACATATACATGTACACACATATGTAGATATGGCATTTATATCACAACAGCGGACCACATGACAGCAATGCATTAGACAGAAATGAAAAGGAAACTACATGTGCCACCTGCATCATGTAGTGTTGTTACTATCAAGGCACGTGTGTTTTCTTGCATCACATGATCAGACCGTATCAAGGGTAAGAGTAGGGCTGCTGACAGTTACTCACCAGACCTATTGGCAAATGTATGTGTTGACAACCCAGTGTCTTGGCAGAATATGCAGGCTGTGGACACTATATAGGTCAGCAACAAAATACACTGCACACATCCCGCGGCTAGCCACCCACATATACCAACACATATGGTATAACTGCCAAACACACACACCTGCCATGCCTTGGAATCGAGCACCTACCTGTCTAGCCTCCCAGACTACAGCATTATGCAGTAACAGAATGCACTACCGAGTTCCCGCATCACCGCACTCCCACAGGCATACATCTAGGTGGATGACATCATCCGCAAAGGCAAAGATGCCGATAGGGAATGTATGGGGAGTGAGCTGTCTAAAAGCATTACTCTGTCCCCAGGCAGCTGGAAATGCACACACTTGGCAGGGCTGGGAGTCAAACTTACACCTAACTACCTTATCACACTATAGCATTACGCAGTTACAGAATGCACTACTGAGATTACTGGAACACAGCACTCCCAGAGGCATACTTCTAGGTGGATGACATCATCTGCAAAAGCAAAGACACTGATAGGGAATGTATGGGGAGTGAGCCATCTAAAAGCATCACTCTGCCCCTAGGCAGCTGGAAACACACACACACACGCACGGCAGGTCTGGGAGTCGAACATCCACCTAATTATCTTATCACACCACAGCATTACACAGTTACAGAACACGCTATCGAGATTACTGAAACACAGCACTCCCAGAGGCATACTTCTAGGTGGATGACATCATCCGCAAAGGCAAAGACACCGATAGGGAATGTACCATCTAAAAGAATTACTTTGTTCCCAGGCAGCTGGAAACACACACACAGACACACACTTGGCAGGGGTGGAAGTCGAACATACACCTAACTACTTTATCACACTACAGTATTACGCAGTTACAGAATGCACTACTGAGATTACTGGAATGCAGCACTCCCAGAGGCATACTTCTAGGTGGATGACATCATCCGCAAAGGCAAAGACGCTGATAGGGAATGTATGGGGAGTGAGCCATCTAAAAGCATTACTTTGTCCCCAGACAGCTGGAAACACACACACACTTGGCAGGGCTGGGAGTCGAACATACACCTAACTACCTTATCACACTACAGCATTACGCAGTTACAGAACACGCTACTGAGATTACTGGAGCACAGCACTCCCAGAGGCATACTTCTAGGTGGATGACATCATCCGCAAAGGCAAAGACACCGATAGGGAATGTATAGAGAGTGAGCAGTCTAAAAGCATATTACTGCCCCAAGGTAGACGTAGACAAACACATGGCAGTGGTGTGAGTGGGACAACTGCCTATCTACGGAGCACTATTACAGCACTGCATAGATACAAGATGCACCACAGACAGTACACCCTTCAAGACAGTCAACCAGTGTGTTCAATGTAGGAATCCATCCTGACGTGGGGTATGGACATCTGTTGCCTGGATGACAACCATCACTATACAGGATGTCAATGGCCATGCCCATACACAGAGGCACATCACTGACACAAGGTGTCACTGGGCATGCTCACACACTTAGTATCACACGTCCGTTTGGAATGTACTGTGTGTCCATCTATACAACAGCATACTGGGCATGCTCACACACTTAGTAGTAGCAAAGGGCTGTCTTGCATGCACATGGAATCTAAACACAGAAGGGCACAGTATGGTGTTACTGTCCCCACGTTTATGAAGGCCACTCACATGTACTGACCAGTGCACACTCAAGAGCCATCACAGATGTCTCAGGCACAGATCACAGAGGTAAATGCCGCATTCTACTATTTAGCCCTCAGACATCACCATGTCCTTGGACCAGCAACACACATCCACACATTACCACAACACCATGTGACTCATGACCAGTGGACTGTACATAGGTCTACAGCAACTGTGAAAACTACACATGTACTCTTAGGGTTCCATCATGTGTTATGAAATGCAATGATACCACTGTTCATAACCAAGTTGGCTCTACACATAACAGGGGCCCTGGGTCTTACACAGCTGTAAGAGATGACCGTTGCTGTACACCAAGGAACACACATGTTTGGATACGACATACATGTAATCGCAGTGGATATGTACATGGACCACAAACACACACACAACACATATGTACATAGCATAGCTTTTGCTGTCCTCCATGCAGACAAGTGGCTACAGCAATCACATGCATGCACATGGAAGGTAGGTCCATAGCTGTTGAATGCTAACAGTACATAAGGTAGCAATGTTGACCAAGGTAACATTCCCTCTGTACTAGTTACCCATGACAACCATCATATCATACAACAGTCCATGTGTTATGTATGTCATCACACATGTCCACCAGTTGCAATGCATACAAACATGGCTACATGACAGGCATGTAGGACCAACACACATGTGCATGTAGTGGTTTGCATGCATCTACCATGCATGTGCAGTAGCTGATGTATGTAATTCATCTGTGCCTAACTACAACATGCAGTTGCAATGCAGCCTCATCATTGACACCTGTATATGGTGAAATACTGACAGTAAGGTAGGATGTACATCAGATATGGATGGATGTGTGTACATAAAGTGGTGATCCACCTTTGCAGATGGATGTTTGCTGAAGACAGCTCACAGGTGTGTCATAAGCCATCCTACCATTACATGTGCAAACAGTACGCTATGTTACTGTTACTTGACGGTGAAGACATACAACCTACACAGAGGTCAGGGTGTTACTGACTGTAAGTCACTTGACACCTGTAACACTTACATCCTCCCATGTGCATATAGCAACACAATTGCCGAAGGTAGCGTTGGTACACATAATGTGGACAATACTGCTGCATGTCTGTCAGACATATCATCATATAGCAGGTGTATCATTCACAGTACTGCGATGTGTGTTTGCTTGTGTGACCATATATGCCACATATGGTGAGGAATACATCCCAATTGTTACACACCCCTGTACACTGTTGTAGAGATCTGTACACACTGCAGTGTGGAAAGCATGACGTAGGCAGGGGTGGTGTGTGTATCACACACATGTCATCTATCTGTATGTGAATGGCATTTGTGGACTCCACAGTGCGTGTGTGTGTGTGTGTGTGTGTGTGTGTGTGTGTGTGTGTGTGTGTGTGTGTGTGTGTGTGTGTGTGTGTATGGCTGTCTGGTGCATGGAGTGAGGGTGTATGCTACCATACAGAACAGACAGGATCCCTAACCCCTCATGGTGATGCAGTCTACTACCCTGTTGATGCCATCGGTCTCAGCCTTACTGGCTACCTGTACATGTTCATTCTCTGTGTCGCGTCGTGTGGGTGTACAGTACTGTGAGGGTGATTACCACATAGGCAGGGGTCCTCACCTCAACACTATCGAGTGTGCGTTATAGTGTGGTTGACCCCGTGAGTGTGGGCATGTTACTGTGTGTTTCTGTGTATGTCTGTGTGTGTCCTCATCCTGTAATGTGACAGGGTATTACTGCTACACAGTGAGGCCTCATGCTATCAAGTGGCCTCTAACTTTATCATTGGCCAGACTGCTGTGTAACCCCCTGCACCATGTCAACATACCTGTGATGTGACCTGGTATGGATGTCACGTCTCTAGCCACTGTAGCCTATTAAACAGCTCACATGCTTCTGGATCAGTAGATGTGTGGACATCTGTGGAATGGTAGCCTTTCTAACAGTGACGTTGAGGCTAAGTATAGCATGCTGGTATTGCAATACATGCCTGTGAGTACTCCACATTTACGCATGTGAAACTGCAAACACTGCAACTTATTGGCACATGCAAGTAGACCTTAAGGGGGAAAGCAGGGCATCATTACCAACATGCTGTTACTGTTGTTACCAAGACACATACTGTGAACATACAACAATGCACTCCAACTGCAAACACTGTAATGTAATGGCACATGCAATTGGACCTTAAGGAGGGAAGGGGCATAATTACCAACATGCTGTTACCAGTGTTACCAAGACACATACTGTGAACACATAACAATGCATTATAAACCTTACTACATGGTATGTCTGGTGAGTGTCAACAGTACACAACTAATGTCATATACACTTATCTCACTATTCTGTTCACCCTGTGCATCAGACCATATGAGCATGTCCCTGCACCAATGGTGTGGATCACAAGGATGCGGCACAGGCATCATCATATGCACAGGGTGATAATGTTTGCCAGGGGCATAGGCTGCACCAGTGGATGACATCATGTGTGTGGGTAAGGTCCGGTGATCTGAGTGGACATGTGTGGTTGATATGCATGTGGGTGTTGCAGTGCCCTACAGATGTTTCTGCTGTATGCGTGTATGTGTGCACACAGTTCTGCCTTTTGTCAGGCCTACACAGGGGTATTATTGACAGCTCCAGATTGTACAGACCAGAATGTACAGCTCACTGTGTCCGGCCACGGCCACGTCACCTGTGCCTGCCAGGGGTTGCACAGGCACTACCAGGCGGAGGTACAGATTGGCTACTGTCCGATGGCACTTGTCCACTGGAACCGTGTCCCCACTGGGAATGTCCGGGGCCATGTCCTCGTGGCCTGCTATGTCCTGGTGTGGACAGCGCAGCACCAGCTGCACTGCTACTGCTACCGGCACAATGGGAGTGGGCATGTGAGGTGGCTCGTTCATGTTGACCTGCACTAGGTGGTGTAGCTGGCCTACGTCCATGTGGCCTACGCCTCACTCCTACCAGATGTTCCAGCACAGACAGCTTATGCTCGTGGATTGCCATGCCACGGTCAAGGATTCCAACCATGTCACCCAATTACCTGTCCAGAACATCAGCAATCTGCTGTTGAGCATTTGCCAATGCCTGGATGTTGTCGTTTAGAGTATGAATAGCAGCCCTCTGAAGCCTCTGCCCTTCACTGTTCTGCCATTCAGCACGTGCCTGTGCCGCCATTACAGTCTGGAACATGCGTCTGGTGACACCAGCTGCTGCGCTCTGTCCTGCAGGTGCATGCCTGCCAGACGTCCTCCTACGAGCGGCACTGGCCAAATGCCTGTGTGGCACATCTGCAATCATTACACTGACACCATGGTGTGGAGACACACCTTCAGTAGCCACCACATGTTCCTGTTCCGAGCTAACACACGCTGACTGTCCTTCCTCTATGGCCACTGGTGATGGTGTATGTGTTGGCATGAGAGCTGTGTGCGGGGAAGAGGGGGACATAGCTGGGATGGCAACCATTGGCACAGATTCAGCCCCTGACAACCCTGCCTGTACCTCATGCATATGTTCATCACTGCTAGTATCTGTGGGGACACTAACATCAGATGGACCACAGGAGGGTAATGTGCCTACATCACCTGTGCATGCAAAGAATGACTCTACATTACAATAGACACACGGACACACAGACTCATCATGCATGTGATTTGACAGATGGCATGCAGCCTGCATGTGATACAGCAGACAGCATGCAGCTCAGACATTAATAGTGTAAGTTAGCATACCTCCCTGGGTTGCACACAACAGCAAGCAGGTGTCATATCAGTAGCAGACGGCATGCAGCATGCATGTGATACAGCAGACAGCATGCAGCTCAGACATTAATAGAGGTAGTTAGCATACTTACCTGGGTTGCACACAACAGCAAGCAGGTGTCATATCAGTAGCCATGCAGTTCACACAATCATGGTAGTAAGCATGCATCCCTATGATACACCACGTGGACCAGCACAGGTTAACAGTACACATGGCTGAAGTGACCTTGACATGTAATCTGCTGATGTGTGCATTTACATGCATACATGTCTGACACAATGGTGTCCTGACACATGTACAGCATTGTAATGGGTATCACATTGCAGTGTTGTCTGTATGCCCTACAGACAGAATGCACTTTTAGCAAATGTGCATGAGCATTGAAGGGTAGTGTGAGGCGTCTACATTGCTATACAGTGTGAAGTACAGACACTGTGCCATTGCATGGCATCATGAGGCATCTATAGTGTTATACAGTGTGTAATACGCACACAGTGCATAGCCATAACTGCGTGCATACATATTACATAACTGTGAATTGTGACCCACGTCGCTGAGGTGTATACACACCAAACCATGCTGTGTCATGTGACAGGTTACTGGAAGACCTACGGATGACACTCCTGCACAACTACTACAAAGTCTTAGCTGCCTGGCAACCATGTCCACACATGGCAGACTTGTCAATACACCATGTCCCACATGACATTAATGTACCACACACACGAGGTGCACGGCTGACGGTGATGTCCTACAGCAGCAAGGGAAATGTACAGTATCTGTGGCCTGATGTGGTGTTAATTTCTGTGGAAGCTGTACAGGTTACTAATGTCATGCTATGGCACAGTCGTGATGTTCAACACATCTTATATGGTCGAATTAAGTGACACCTCCACTAGCTGTGCACAGGCGTTTAGGATGTCCAGTGTTCCACATCGACTATATAATCAGTCAACTATGGCTATAGTTGGACTATGTGTGGACAATGTGCAATAGGGTGTATACACATCACAACTACTGTGTGGCTACATGTCTCTGACCATCCACCATGGCCATGTGTGAACATGTGTTGGCCAAATGTTTGTGATGGCCGTCTATCTCACATGTCTGTGTTGTCCCATATGACATACACCCATAGATGTCAGATATGTCACTGTCTACAGGGCTATGCAGACAACGGGTTGTATGTTTGGTATGTGGGGGTATGTACTATGGGATAGTGAGACAATATTGCAGCCAGAACACTACATGTCTGGGACATGTCAGATGGCACATCACAATGTGTGCACCCATTGCAGGGGCATATTACACAATGGTGACTCCTGTGGGCTGCCCATATCCCAGCTCACTGTGTGGTACTGTTTGCGTACCACACATGTGTTGTTCCAATGTATAGTACATATGCCTACATTGAACACTTCCACCATTGCATGCACAGCTGTCCACACATCTAGCAATTACAGGTACTGTGGTTTCATGTCGGTGTTTCATTTAGTTTGTATATATTGCACATGGGTAGCCAGTGTGAATGATGACAGATGCGACCTGTATATCCTGACTGGACCATACATTATGTGCATATGTGTTAACTGGCCACATGGTGTAAAGATATATGCATTAACATGCCTGATACTGATAACTGTCTTACCTGCAATGGACTGATGTCTGTCCGGCACGCCAGAGGTACCTGTATAGGGGTGACACAGCAGTTTGAACATTATCCATGACTGTATGACAGCCACAGGGTGCACTGTGCATGTTAACACATTCACCTGTACAATAGCATATAGTATGCACATGTGTGCATACACTGGGTAGCATACTGTAGTATGCGGCATGTGTGTAAACATACCTTGCATATGATGTTACATTACATATTGTACAGTGACACATGCAACTAAATGGGATATAATAGTCATATGTGCAGTAGTGACTTACCAGGCAACTCCAGGCTCATTGGTTGGGAGACACCCACCTCCACGATGGCAGTTAGTGTTTGTGGATGCTGTTCTGAGGGTGTCCCCAGGCTGGCGAGTAGCTCCTTGGTGTGTGCGAGTGTGGGCTGGGTTGGTGGGCCATCACCTGTTCCACCTTGTTCCCTGGCGATTGCATTGGCACACTGTTTCGCATGTTGTATCAGGTCCGTGCAGTGTCTGCGCACCTGCTGGTAGGTGCAGTTATAGCCACCCACATCATTAACCCTCTTGTGAAGGTCCTGCCACAGGTCATCACTCTGCTGGGCAAGCTGTGGCACATGGCTGAACAACACCTCGTAGTTCTCATGGAGGTACAGGATGAGGGCATCATCCTCCTGGCGGCTATACACTGGCAGGCATGAACGAGGCATTATCTGGAAGACATAATGATGGAGACAGGTCACAGTATCACAGAGATGTACAGAGATACAGCTGCACATACATTTGTATTAAATCTAGTACATCTGAACAGTTATCTTTGCAAATCATCATGACACTGACACGGCTGCCATGTTTGTGTCACACACATGTAACACCTGTTATGCATTGGATATCATCACCATATATGTATGTCACCTCATTACATTGTTCATACTCCATGTGAATGCTGTCTTGATATGGGCATGTTTGTTTGCCTGTACTGGTGTTCTTACCAATCAGCACATGCCTGGATGTGTCCACAGTAATGCTGTTGACCTTGATGCTGTGTATATGTCACATATCAACACATACACTGCCTTAATGGACATGAGCAGTGACAATGCACACATACACAGGGAAACCTTTACATGCATGTGTTTTGCCATATACATCTACACAGCACTGTACAGCAGTTCAACATCCTGCCACGTATCGCCTGTGTTGCACATGTGATAGACATGGGACAGTGGCTAGCCGGACGTCATTCGCAGGGATGGTTATCAACTATGGCATGTTCGGGCAAGGTTTTCTAGCTGTATCCGACAGCCATTTTGCCACCACGAGGTGCATCAATGCCACATTACTGATCCAGACAGTTAATAATACATCTACCATGTGGTCATTGCACCATGTATGACAGAGATGACATGTGCAGCTTTGATGGACAGGGTTGCATGGTATGGCAGGAGTATGTAACATGTATGGCACAGGGATCTGTCCAGCATGTGGTGATCCTTGTAGTAGGATGGTGGCTGTCCATGATGTATGTCTTTCAGATCAGGATATGTATGTGTAGCATGTCCAACATCACAGTGTAGCACATGTCTTTATGCAAGGTAGCCAGCATGCTGCATAGTGGAGGTGAGGATTGTGAAGGCTGGTATCACCCATCCACGCATGGCCAATACCCCTTAAAGGTGATATGTGATCCGATATTGGTCAACCGAGTGCTAAGTATGGCTGTCAAATGATCTCCATTCTCATGGATGGCACCCTGTCATGACATGGGTGCCTCGTATGACTACCTAATAGGCCTGGAGACGTCACCAACTCAGGGAGGTGAACTGCACAGCACCATCCCTTACACAGTGTCCATAATGTTGACCGCTGCCTAGGTGGTAGTTAATGGATACAGGGTTATTCACCTAGTGGTGACAATGCTATTATCAGCTGTCAGATTGTCCACATATGTCAGACACCTCACCCAAAAAGCCCATTCTGTATGTTGTCCACAACACTGAGACAGCTATTGCTCCTAGGTCATGGACATTCACATCCTTACATACACAGATGCCTTCCATTTGTCTGTGTGGTATGGGCTACACTGAGGGGGGAGTACACAACATTAACCCTGTTTCACGGTAGCTGCCACTGGTGTGATATGCACATGTCACTCAGACACCTTTTGTAGTGTTGCTTCTGTCAACAGGCCACTGGAAGAACACTCCTGTGACATACGAAGGTACATCTAGTATACTCAGTGTAGCTGGAACACGGTATGGGTGATGATGTCCTATGACCTGTCACAGGTATGCAATGCAATGAGAAATCATCCGTACTGTCATCTACTTCTGTACTGCTAACATCTACGTTGATAAAGGTTCATAGACTTGCAGACCATACTCAGCAGGGTAATAGTGCAGTGCCTCCAATTATGACTGTCGTCTCCACTTGTGGGTTGCAGTGGGTTGATATTATCCAACACCCTATCTGTATTGCATATTCATGCTCAGCATTTGTTCAGAAAATGTGAGCACTTCATGAGCTACTGATTACTATAGCACCCATTCCAACTCATGTCTTACAAGTACACTGTCTGTCCTTACATTTCCAGCTTGCTTACAGTACAACAGCTGTTGTACACACGTAACTCACATATCTTGTGAGACATGGTTGAATATACAGACATGTCCAAGTGTCACGTACCAGTGCTACTGCCTGTCTATATGATGAATATGGCAAACATGTGGCAATAGAGCAATTGTCTCATGTACACAGTCAATGCTCACCTCCCAATATATGACACTACAGCCTGTGGGAGATGCACATATGTGGCCATGCTGGGGGTAATGCTCTCACCTATCCAGACTGGACCTGACATTCATGTGGGGATGTTTAACATTTGCAACACTCCCCACTCATCACATAGTCTCACTAGATCTCCACCACCACAGGCCACACATAGTATGAGTACGACATTTGCAGAACCTCTCCATACTCTGTGTAGGCACCAGAGGCAGCCCCCATTACCAAATACAACAAGAATTACTTATAGCCCACAGCCTCATGTGTGCCCATCAACTACAGCCAATAGGGTGTTATAACATACCCAACACACCGATCATAGGTGACTCTGTAAGCAGTCACACTGATACACCAGGGATCACTGCAGTGGCTGTACTGTACAGAGGTGCAGGTAACACATGGCTCTGCTGTTCACAGACAGGACACTACCCTAGAGAGGTGCCGCCGGTGTAAACACTGTAGTTGGGCTTACACATAGACTTGCCAGACAGCATAGTACCTCACTATGTACCTGTGAAGCTATTACATGTCCTTTGTGCATGGTTAATTGAGTTGCTCTTCCATTTTGATTAGCTATCATGCTGTTACAGTGTCCCATGACTACAAGCCATATGTATCCTGTTATTGTCTATCGTACATGCCAATTGACGATACCTTTTGTTTGCATGATATAACAGTTGTGCTGTGTAGAATATCTGACATATCTACCTACAATACTGTACATTACACATATTTTACACATTATCCCATAATGCAAAGCATACTTGCACAGCAGGACTACCTTAGGCATGTTATTGTCGTTATATGCCCATACACATGCCTAATGTGACTGTATATCAACATATACTATCCCCTGCTATGGCACGTACTTGTTGGACACACCCTACCACTGACGGAGGGTGGTGTGGAATTTTTCTGTTTAAAGCCCTCATGTAATATCCCTTGTGGTGTATGTGATGTTTACCTTGTGGCCCACAGCAGGACACACAATTTCTACAAGCGTTGCTATGCTCAACAAGACATCACTACATAATACCTTTTCCCACTTTATGCATTGCGTACACTTTTAATTAATACAAAACAGGCTCTACGTACACTAACATACTGAGTGTTCTACATACCTTGTTAGCGTTCCGAATCTTCGTAAATATCTCTCTTACACCTTTACTGTTTAAACAGTTCTATGGTATGAGCATATGGTTCGAATGTATGGCAAGTCATCCTTATATATGTCGATACCTGTAAAATGTGGTTTCCTGCCGCCACTTGGTGTTCCTGAGTAAATTATTACATGCACATTAGTTGTGTAGCTACTCCATTCGCCAATTACGCGGCAACAGTGGGGTATAATTTAATTCTCCACTTGGACATTGCCCTTTTGCCCTACCTTCGGGGAGACGGCCTGTATGTGTTTTGTTGTGAGGAATTGCAACTGATATTTGTAGAGAGACGGATATTTTGAATTTATGTCCCCTGTGGATTGTGTGTGATGGCTAGAGTATGTGGTTTTACATGTGAGTGTACCTGTCATCTCAACTGTCTGATAAGGGACTATTGCAAACAACTCCTGTAACATCGCCGTCTGTTCCATTATACAACAGCTACGATTTCACATGGCGCCTTTACAAATGTGTCTCTCACAAGGTATGTTAACGGTTCTGCAGATGTAATTGAGTGAGTGGATGTTTGTGATGTTATCAAAGTCTGTATTGCAATTGTTTCGGGTGTGGGGGAGATGTAGGTGGGTGTACATAACATATACAGGTTTGTGGGGACTGCATTCCTACATATTCCATATATGTGTGTGGGCTCCTTCCCTAATTGAAGACCTATCACTTAGTAGACTGAACTATGGTTATTACCGGCTTATACATTGAGCCATTGTTAATTGGTTTCTATATAGTATGCAGGTGAGGTTGATACTTCCATACCTCCGGAAATACAGCGATATGTAAAGGAATGTTACTAAATGACAGCTGTCTCATGTATTTCTGTCACAGATATTTGCACTCATTGCAGTTGTGTTGGTGACTGAGCCTCTTTGGCATGGGTTGCCACCTTTTCAAATGTCCATAGTGGGACATTTGCAGGACACACATCGGTGTTTACAGGCCGACACATACCCATGGTCAGTACACAGGATAGAACATACTTTTATCCTGAATACATACTTATTCTTGTAGCACTTTAGCTACTTAGCATGTTTCATGTAACATTTACGTTTTGTAGATACAGGCATAACTATTTAATGCAACTGTTACATAATATATGGGACATAATTATGTCCTACAATCTCAGACATTTGCCCTTTTTAATATTTTTTGTCAGGACACAACTGCCCAGGGAGGGGCTGTCCCTCTTAAAGTGGGACAGGTGGTACCGTATGCCTACAGCCAACTATGACCACACCTACTGTACTGCTCTACCTCCGAGTTAGCACTAACAGACACACGATGCAAACACACACACACACACATTACCGTCCCACGGAAACGCACATGGCACCCTCAACACACACATACACAGACTACAGCAATCACAAACACAGTTGAACACAGTACCTACATGGACCGCAACACCGACAGCAATAACTAAATGTCCCTTAATATCGTGATAATATTACACGCGGTTCCAGTGTTCCGGTACTGTGTTCTTTCGGTCTTTAAGCCTCGTGATTACGCGTGGCGGTATGTGACACATTCCATAGTTGGCAGTATCCTATTTATTTCTACCTCCATGGTTGTGTACATGTCGTTGCCCTATATATATATATATATATATATATATATATATATATATATATATATCTATGAGAGAGAGAGTGAGAGGGCGAATACACCTTTCATTGTGTACATGTCGGTGTATACTGTTTCCTGGACTCCGCACGTTTGTGTTTGAATCTGTCACATTACACACCTGCAGTTGGTACATCTTGGGTAGCTTAGTGTTAGGTGATTGTTTACATGATTGCGTGTTCTACTATTAGTACAGGGGTGAATAATGCTAGTTTCACCTGTTCTGGACATCATTGACCATGATCTGCGCGATATTCAGAGAAGCTTAGCCCTGTTTCGCGCATATCCGTATGGTCATGTTTAAACGACGCTTACCAGCACTGGGTAACGCATATTCCCACTAACATGTGCTAAACCCGATCTGATGACCTGCATCCACCATCCATTATTCGTGCCTTCGGGATTACGTAACGTCCCTTGCAGGACATGGTACCGGGAACATGCACGACAATCACTGCATTTACCACTTGGGCATCTGGGATTTGTACACGTGTTATGGTGTTTTGTATGTGGACTGTACTACAGCTGTTACTCCATACTGCAATCAAATGGGTAACTCAGTTAGTTTACATATGGATGGGACCTATTAATGGTATGTCCAAGTGATGTTTAATGGATGTGCCCCAGCATTGGGAATGTATGTCACAGTGAACCACACACTATAATGTGCTACACCTTCACACAACCATAGGTGAAGCATGCTGGGATGACAGATACCTGTCATGGGTACACCCCATGCTTTGCCACTACATCCATGATTACATTGTTGGAGCCCTTCATTTACACACCAGGGAATCCATGCAGAGTGTGTGGGGAACAGTGATTACGCACATGGATCCCGCAATTGGCTCTGCTCCACTGAGGGTCAGTTGGTTACTCAATGTGGTGGTGACAGCAGACACTGTTTGCCTCGATTGATGAATGGCCTCTGACAATCGGGCGTGCACCTACCGATGTACCTAGGAACCTATACATACAGTACCAACATATGCTGATAGGTGCGTGTACTGTTCAGGTGTTGACATTCCTTGTTGCAATAGCTGTTGTGTGTGCAATGGTTGAGGGCTGCCTATGTAGGATTCACACAGTAGGCCACCTATACATTACAATTTACAGGTGGTCGTGTGTGTGTGCCATCCATTTTACTGTGTGTGCAGGTGGAGAGGTGGTGTCAGCCCATAGGGGCCTACACTGTCAGAGTATGTGCTATACGTTCCCTCTTTGCCAAGGCGTAGGCATATTGGGCATGCCTCCGTCTGCCTATTGGGGCTGGCACAGGGTGTTCGTAGTCTGAATCCCTCTGTGCCTGTGATGGCTTTGGCAATTGCGGTGGGCTGTGAGGGCCTTCACCATTATGTCCCTGCTGCAGCTGTTTCCACATGATCATGTTATGTAGCATGGCACATACTATGAAGATATGGGCACACGTGCCTGGAGAGTACTGCAAGGCTCCACCAGATATGTCCAGGCAACGGAACCGTGATTTCAGCATCCTGAACACACGCTCTATGATGATTCTGGTTTGTGCGTGTGCCTCATTATGGCATTCTTGCATGGGTGTGTGTGCATTTCTGATGGGAGTCATCATCCACGGCTCCAGTGCATAGCCAGCATTCCCCACAAGATGGCCATGTGGGATGTCCCCCCGACAATTACCTGATACAGCTGTGAGGCATGCCAGATGTGGGAGTCATGGTAGCTTCCAGGGCTGCCAGCACACACATCCATGATAATGCCCTGGGCATTGCACAAGACCTGGCAGTTGATGGAGTGGTATCCCTTGCAGTTTATGTAGTACCTACCATGCTCACCAGGTGGTGACTTGATATGTATGTGCGTGCAGTCTATCGCACCCAGTACCTCTGGGTAGTGTGCAACATGGTGGAAGAGACGCATATTGCTGGCCAACTCCTCCTGAGTTCGGGGGAAGTATATATGCTCATTGGCATGTGGTAACATGGCATCCAGGAATTGGTGTAGTACCCTGGATGCTGATGCCTGTGAGATCCCCATTATATCTCCAGTTGGCCTTTGAAAGGTACCTGTGGCTAGTATTCGCAAGCTTACACATACCTTCGTGTCCACTGGGATGGGTTCGCCTCTGTTGTTTCTAGATCTCAGGCGTGGCCAGCACAGCTCAACTATTTGCTGAAAGATGTCCCTGCCCACCGTGTAACGCTCTACTATCTCCAGATCATGTAGCCCCTGGTAGGTTACCCTTGGTCTGAACACTCTTCTCCTCCTCTGGGGTCTGCGGTGGTTGTCAGCATCATCCTCCACAACACCTTCAGTCACTAACACATGGTGATGAATCACAGCTATGGCAGCTCCCAACATGTACATTGTAAAAGTTCCCCATATGTTTACACCTATGGTGCAGTGTTTGAGAATACACAGGTGTATGTAAGGTGCTTTCACCCTTTATACTATTTTGCTGTGAACACTGATGATGTCATAGGGTGTGTATGTACGATCATAGCTACAGGGTACCTTATGTGTTTTACGACAGGAATTACTATCGTGGTGCCTTTGGTGTTGAATTACATTTGGCTGCCGTGGATTACCTCTTGCCCTTCCCTTTACATTTCTTCACGTTTCACCTCCCATTTTCTGGCATGCATCCAGCAGCCTGCTTTCATTTGTACTTTCCTAAACCTGGCTTATCTTGCATAATGTGTTCTATGGCCGGTCTACTGCAGGTTTGCTTTGCTCTGCTATGACAGTTCTCTTTTCTTTGTAATCTGACACCTCCCCTATCCTGTTTTGCAGGTTTCTGCGAGCAGACTTGTCAGCTGCCGTCGATTGCCCGCTGTGAGTTAATAGGTGTTAATTGCACAGTTGTACTCCAATTACCCTACTGCGGCATTTCCTTATTTTCTTCCCCTGACCTTCCTGTTTGAGCTATGGTGCACGGCGCGTGCGTCCACTTACTGGGTTTCAGGCACGTTTTCATCCCCGTACACATGTGCTTTCGGGCACCATATGTGCTCTGAGCTAAATGATGCTATACCTACCTCCCTACCCCTGTCCTGCGGCTTTGCTTAGCAATGGCCAGGCTGGATTTGCATTGCTCCAATGTGCTTACAGCTACGGTGGCACACCCCACTGCTGATGTCATATATACCTCTAAACCACTCCTCGGTGTTGTAGAACTGCGCCGTATGGTACATCCTTAGTCTGGCGGGACATTTGCGATTCACTATTACCTGCCACATTTGCATGGCATTGACTACTAATTCCTAGTTACCGTGCCGAACACTGTCACAGACCCTTAGCAACCCTTGCAGCTTGGTTGTGGTGTACCATGCATACCATTGCGTATTATGGTGAAATCATGATTTGTATTACATTGCGATTTTATGACATTTGTATATATTTTCTTTGTGTTCCCGTTTGCACACACATGCCCTGCGGTTGTACTTTGCATTACTGTGGACATGACATTAAATGTTTTTTAGGTGTTGTGCATCATTTCTTATGCCATTGGCTGTATATTTAGCCATTGGCATATGTTAACTTTGTAATACATACGTCTGGTCAGCTTTCATAGCTCCGATGTTCTATTTGGATAAATGTAAACCGTGTTTTTTGGTTTACATTTCTGTGGGCTTACTCTACGCCTGCACCACTTCATGAATCACTATGTACCTTCATTTGCATGGTGCGGCACTGCTCATGGGGTGATTAGCATACCTAAGCCGAGGGCTGTGCAGATCTGGCGTATGCCGGTAGTGCACATGGAATTGGATCATACCTGAATCGCTCGGTGGACATATTTGGCATTATACCACCTATGCTATGCCTGCGCCTGGTGCAAGCTTCATGAATCTCATGGAGAAACTTATTCAGAGATGTAAACAAAAGCCCTGTATGACCATATAAACAACTACATAGACACTGCAGTACCAGACTGAAATAAACTCAAGCCACAAAAAGAAGCCACCCTGGTGGATCCCTCGTATTAATAAGTCGAATAAAAAAGAAAGAAAATCCTGTTGAGAAGTAACAGGGAATGAGCACAACAGAGCAAAAATTCCCTCATTAGTCTAAACAAGCAAATCAAGTCTCTGAATGCAGACACTGAGGTAAAAATATCCTCCACAGCTAAGGATAACCATTAGGAATCTTTCAGTTATGTCAGCAATCTTAAGGGCAACACCTAACAATGTGCTGAATTAACTGTAGATAGCATCACCTGTTCTCAGCCAGAAGACACAGCAAATCTGCTGGCTGACAAATTCAGCTGAAATTTTATCTCCCATCACCACCCATACTCCCCCCAGGAAATACCCTTGACCATTTCATTGCTGGTCATCACCAAAGAACAGCTTACCACTGTGCTTTCTAAATGTAAAAACACTACTTCAATGAGGTCTGATGATATACCATGTTGCCTCTTAAACAGCTTAAATCAGGCACATTAGGATCTTTATTTAAACACAGCCTCTGGACTGATTTTGCTCCAGTAGTGCGGAGGACAGCAACAGTCATCCTTCTGCATAAAGGTGGACCATCTAATGACTCGGGAAATTACAGACCCGTAATTTGACTAGTCTTATATATAAGGCCATGGAAAGAAGAATCATGGCCCTCATAACATAGGAAACCTCCAAATACTGGACCCAACCCAATTTGGTTTTGTCAAGGGCAGGTTATGCCTACTGAATCTGGTAGATTTCTTTGAGAAAATCACTAAGGCCATGGATGAGGGTAAAACAGTACATACTGCCTACTTTGACCTGGCCAAAACATTTGAGCGAGTTCCCCACTCAGGTATTATAAATAAACTCACAATACTGGGTATAAATCCCTACATCACCAAATGGATAGCCAATAGGCTCACATACAGGACACATATTGTTAAAGTGGGTGAATCTAGATCCAGCAAGAGGCTAGTAACTAGTGATGTGCCACAGGGCTTAGTGCTGGGACCACTCCTGTTTGGAATACACTTCCCTGAAGTCAAGTTTAATGTGAAAGGCCTCTGGATAACAAAGATTGCTGATGAGTGCAAGCTGGGGTCAATCCTTGAATCTTGCAATGATATAGATATCCTTCAGGAGGGTCTAGATCAGACAAATGATTGATGCTACAACCGTGGCCTAAAATGAAATGTGAAAAAATGCATTATTATGCCCTTTAGGATGTCAAATACCCCTACAAATTACAACAGTAATACCCCTAGGAGTACACTCAGAGGTGAGAAATCTAGGTATATAAATAGACAGTAGCCTAAACTTTGACTGCCATTGTTTCCACAGTTGTGAAGAAGTCCTTCTATGAGGCACAACATATAAGTAATGGTATGGCATCCATATCCAAGGAAATTATAGCCAGTTTGTACTTAGCCCTCATTAGATCAATAATCAGGTACAATGCACCATTTGACTTGTACTCGATTAGGCATTTGCAGCAGTGGGAGCAACCTGACAGGTTCCACACAAAGAAAATGCAGGGTGCAAATAACATGTCTTATGCAGATAGATTAAAAGTCCCATCCCTTTACTCTGGGTCCTACCTACTATTAAGGGGTGACCTATACCTGACTTACAAGGCACTCACAAATCCAGCTGCAATAGATCTGCTACAAATCTGCAAATCAAACAGCATGAGGATCACCAAATTTATGAATCTAAACTTAGTAAGTGACTCAAACAAAACATGGTGGAGAGACAGATATGTGTCTCAGAGATTGCCCCTTCTTTGGAACAGGCTTTCTATTCACATTAAGCAGAGCTCTTTCCTTGCTCTCTTTAAATGTAATTTGGATCAATGGATGGGGAATCACAAATTCACACATTGGGTTGTGCCTAATGGACAGGGGCAGTCTGTAAGATACTCAAGACATACGCACAAACCCATGCCATTGTCTTGCCTCTAGGGGCCATATATTGGGTAAAATCAGGTTATATTAGATAGGTTTGTAAAGGCTCTTAAGACATTAGACTAGTAATCTCCTATGAACCTATATACTACCTACAGTATTAATTTATACTTATCAAAATATTTATGTCATTACTGGCCTGCATAAATTATAAATTTGTATCCTTCCTAATTCAATATGAAAATGTTAGTTTATTACAGGAAGGAGCTTATTTTACAGCAAGAAGAGAGCTTGCTTGCTAAGCAGACATATCATTGTCACCGAGATTATGTTGGTTGTACTCACCCTGATGTCAAGAAAGCCCTTAATAATTTAAACTGGATGACTTAGTAGTTCTGTTGGCCAAATGTAATCTCCGTCTGTAAATTATTAACTTGAATTTTACCTTGTATGAAGGCTGCCAGGTCTCAGTCAAAAGTCAAGAGATTTCATATCAAAATAAGTACCAAGCAAGGCATGTTTCAGATCTTCTTGAACACAGAAGTGTTTGTCATTAAATTAAGTCAAACATCTAATATAGGATTTCCAAAATAGTGAGATCAGCCTTTCTTTGGAGGGTTTTCGTTTATCATTGGATGGTATCCATATCCAAGGCAGGGCTGAAGAGGCTGTGTTCTAAAAATAATATATACTGGTTCAATATGTGAATAGGCTAAAAGTAGAAAGAAAATAGTCAATGAATATGCATCACTGCAAATCAGCATAAAATAGTATTATTAAAAGTCAGACTTTGATTCTTCTTCCGGCTTCTCCTGGTTAGAGGTCATCACAGTGGATCACCTGTCTGCTCATGACTGGCAGTGGAGTTTTACAGTGTTGAGTTGCCAGCCTGGCACCCAACCTTCCACAGAAGGCATGCACACACTCATGCCTAGGGCCAATTTAGTGTATCCAATCCACCTATAGCAGGTCTTTGGGATGTGGGAGAAAACCGGAGCACCCGAAGGAAACTCACACGACTACAGGGAAGACATGCAGACTCCGCACAGAAGGCACCCCAGCCGAGAATCAAACTGGAGAACCTCTTGCTGTGAGGCAACAATGCTACCTGCTGCACCACCGTGGCCACCCTAAATGTCAGACTTTGATTAGGCATGTGCACCCTTAAGTTAATCAAATTCTATCTTTGTATATATTTATTTTGTGCTGATTTGCAATTTTAATCAAAATTTAATCAAAAGTCAGAGGGGGGGGTCAGTAATCCTCCATGTAGGGCGAATGAAGTCCTACTCGGAGACACGAAGAGTATGACGTCAGCGTGTCATGCATATGCATGAGTGCATGCTGACTCAACTCCCAGGCTAACACGGAGCATGTAGGAGTGCAGGGGGCGTGTCAGATGGCCAAGCAGTCCAAATATCCACGCCCTTGCAAGTGCCTAAATCTGGAAATGTCAGCAGATATTAGTGAGTCTGCTCAAAAGTGTATACACCCAACACTACACTCCCCCACATTCAAAAGCCCTGTACAAATGAAATAAAATGTAAAACAATTGTTTTTATTATTCACGATATAGCTGACCGTATTTGCGTGTGTGTGCATGGGTGTGCCCATTGCTTAGCTACAGTTAGCAGTTTAGACATCGAAGAGGATAATAAACCACTTACATGCAAATTAAGCCAAAATGCAATAGTGTAGTGGTAGAGCTTTCGCACAAACAGGAGGCATTCCCGGTTCAAGTCCCACCACTCCCCTTTCCATTTTCTGTAGGAAATCCGTGCATAAAAAAAATTCCTGAAATTTACCTTTTAAATTTTATTAAAATGCATCAAAATGGCCTATGTAGTAGTGAACGATATTGTAAATATACATAAGAAAGTGAAACGGTCATGCATACTAATGAATGCAAAAGTAACCTATCTTAAGCAATGTGAAGCACTGCTAAGCAATGTTTACCAGTATTAAGCACATTAAAAAATAATTGCCCATAGCTAAGCACTGGTTTAACTAGCACAATAGCTTTGTGCAGAGCTCCGCATCACGCCAACTAGCGAAAACCAAACATGTTTGCGCAGAGGTGCGCACCGCACTAACTAGCGCAACGTCGGGCAACGTCGGGCAACATCGGTAAATGTAGAGCAGCATTGGGCAAAGTTGAGCAAGGTCGGCTAAACCCAGCCACACCCCCTACCGGTCAGGCCAGTAGTAAAATAAAAAAGCAATGACAGGTCTCGAACCCAGGATAGTGTGCACCACAATCACAGTACTGATCCACTAAGCCATGACAGCATTTGATGTTCATGGACTGTCAACACACATATACATATGAATCAAAGTTTACCCAGTGCTAAGCAGGTGTGCACTCAGCTGAGAACTTTCAAATCCGGCCAATCACAAATAAGTGTGGGAAATGAGGCATATTTAAGCTCCATAGGTGGGAATACTCGCCATAACTGGTTGTAGCTCCCATCTGCAGGCGGGAATGTCTGCTGTCGGAGAGGGCTCTCGCTTCTGAGCACAACGGTGAGGCATTGAGGAGTCAAAAGTGATTGTTTGGCTCCTCGTCCATCATCATGATGCTAGACTCCTGCAGGGCCAGTTCCAGGGCATGGAATAAAAAGCGGAGGCCTGGAACCGTCTTGCACATGAACTCACCAGTACCACAGGCATCCCTCGGACTGGTGAGCAAGATAGACATCACCATGCAGACCTAAAGAGATGCAAGCAGGACCAACTGAACCAATGGATACAGGAGGCCTGTGGGATGCAGAATGCCCCACTACTGAGTAGGTAGCCATGGACTGAAGTATGTAAAAATTGCTAGTGTAGTCAATAGTATGGATAGGTATATGTCTCAATATCACTTCATCTACTTCACAGCTGCAGGTGTCCATGCTGCGAATCAACAAGCCTATGCAGATAGGCTGCTAAGGCTGCATCACCAGGCAGGTTAGTAATTTATCTGCATGTACTGTTATATAAAATAAGTGAGAGAGCCTGACTAAAAGTGTCTTAGCCCAATAATAAAGGTATAATAAGGCTTGAATAACCTCTCTGAATGAACTGTTATGTAAAATAAGTGAGAGAGGCTGAAAAAGAGTGTTGTAACCCATTAATAAAGGTATAATATGTCCTGAATTAATTCTCTGCATGTATTGTTATACAGAATAAGTGAGAGAGCCTGAAAAAGAGTGTTGTAAACCATAAATGAAGGTATAATACATCCTGAATAAGATGTCTGCATGCACTGTAATAACAAATAAATGAGAGAGCCACTAGAAAAGTGTGTAATGTAATTAATAAAGGTATAACACCTGTAGTGTGTCCGTGTCACTTTCTTTGAAATGTTGATGTACTCTTGCAGTATAGAAATAGTAGTGTTGTATTAAGCGCTGTCAACCCACACTTGGGTAGGCCCATAGAAAGAGGACGAAGGGAGTGCCAGTATCTCCTAAGCATATATACAGTCCTCAACTGTAGTTTCAAGGCTGGCATGTATAGGTAAATCTGGCACATGAGTAGCTTGTAATTGTGTGCACCGGAAATGTCAGTGTGCTGCTAGAAATGTAGGGGGCTGTTAAAATATAACTGATAATGTCACCTGAACACATCCAGATATGTAGACATATGAATATAAATAAAATATATAGATATGTAGCAGTAACATCCGCATCCTGGCCAGTTTGTATATTAGATGCAGGTCAGGTACATAAGGAACTAGCAAAACACATCCCACAATGTAATGGACATTGCCTAGTGTAATAATACATGTAGGGGATATATACCTGCAGTCAATAGAAATGTAGTGTAAACTATAAGTTCATATAAGTTGTTAATGGAGGTATCTTTTTACACGCTATTTATTGTATGTGCATAAACAATGCAATTCCACACCTCAATGGGCATGTGCAATCTCAAAACATTTGTTGGGACATATGTCCTATTGGTTTATAAATATCTGCATAACTTTGATGCATGCGCCCCACCACAATCTTGGTGGCCTGTTGCCACCAATCATTCCTGCATGCTGTTAGAATGTCCACTGTCATTCAGTATATGCATGTGTTATGCTTGCTGTTCAACTGTTGGAACTCTGGTGTCTTGGGTTAATGGGAATATTACTGCATGCTGTTACAACTAATTTGGAAAGCTGTTGGCTATATTGTCATTAAATACACCTAAACACAGAACGTATGGGAAGGCCAGTCCCAGCAGACCCACCTGTCCCACCTCAGCTGGCGATGGCACCTGGCACCAGCAGGTCCGGTGCCCAGCCAGGGACCTCCTCCTCCGTTGACCCTGTGCCACCTTTGGGTGGAAGCACTGCAGGGGATGGGACTCATCCTTCCCATGCAAGCATGGCCGGAGGAGGGCCACCTGTCACCCTCCGAAGGGTCCGGGCTGTGGTACATAGGGAGATCCAGCGTTCAGTCGCTGATCCCCTATGCCAGCTCGAGGCAAGAGTGGCGTGACTCACAGGTGAGCCTGTCCCTCCTACGCAGCCACCAGCACAGCCACTCTCCGGGCTGTGAAGGTGCAGTGGTGACTGCCTATGGGTGGGGATCTCAGTTCCACTGTTACCATCTGTGGGCTCATGGGCTTGCGATTTCCAAACATCCTTCCCCATCAATTGTGTTCACCCACCCCATGTGTCATATTCTGCCCCTGTATGCATATTGTTTGTCTTGTCTGTTTACCTCCCTAACCTACCTCCCAAAACATACCTACTTCCCCTACCTCACATTCCACTCTCACCTGAAAAAAAAAAAATGGGCAATCTGCTCCCACAAAAAAATTACGCCCCATACATAGCTGCCCATTTTGCACAAATGTCCGCTGGATACAGAAACTGAAATTCAATTGGCAGTACAACATACTTCGTTGTCCTCACCCCTCTCTCAGGGGTGGAAGGTTTAAAAATTCCCTCCAAATTACTAGTATATGCACAGCTGTTGCTGTTAAAGAAATGGGCAGCTATGGACCTTCCCTACACCCGTTCTGCACATCCCGAGCTGTTTTCCCTACTGTCTTTCCCTCTTTGTGCCCCTTTTTCACCACTTTCCTTTCTCCCCATTTTCTTTTCTTTCAAAGAAATGAGTGCAGGGGTTAGCGGGAATAAGCACTTTTTAGCAGTAGTAAGTGGGTTTGAGTGAGTGTGCGCATGTGTGCGCTTAGCTAAGTATTGCTAAGCGTCACGCAAACCCACTTACAACTGCTTAAAAGTGCCTTAGTCACCCTGCATATGATGGGCCTTGTTCTGCTCAGCAGCAAAATACAACACCACTGTTGGTCTCGAACCCCGGACCTTGGACACACTAGACTGCATAAAGTACCACTAGGCCACAGTAGATATACAGCAGGATGTTGCTGAAATATATATATATCATGCATCAGAATGTGTGAATGTAAAGGAAAGATAGGAATGCCATAACACAACACCTGTTCTGTGGAACTTTACCAGCAGTTGTTGTGGAATTGCATTACATGACTGTGATAACTGAACCAGACATTCTAGCAGTAAATAATGTTACAGCAGCACTTCACAACCCCCACACAGTATCATAGCAGAACAATCCCCACCCAAATGTACAAAATACCAGTGTGTTCAAGGTACAGCAGGGATGTAGGTAGGCATACTCAGTACTGGAATTGTCCAGTTTCATGAGCACCCTCTGATAATGTCAACAAAATAAAAAGCACAAACAGTGCAGAAGTGAGTACATTAATATCCACAATATAGCTGTTCCCAAACAGGTCATGTGCCAAATGAAAACATCTCAATAACTACATATGTATGGCAGCTAATTGTAGAAGATGTAAAGAAACTCCATACTCCCATGTATCTTGTGTTAGCATTTCTAGGGGCGATTACAATTCTACACTGTCAACTGTGTACTGGAAGTGGCAACATTCAGGTCTGAGTACAACATACAAATAACTGGCTACACCCTTAGCAACAGTTAGAAGAAGTATACCAACCTTCTGACTTACACAACGGTGTCCACAGCAAACAAGCATGGTCCCCACTTTGGAATTCCAAAAGGGCTATGCCTACCTGACTTAGCAATTTATAGCACTGGGTTGCTATGACAGTGAGTACTGCAAGTACCACACAGCAGGCTGCTTGCAATTGCCAAATGGTGGCCACCAATTGATACAGAGGCCATCATATGCACATGTGCAGATACCTATAAAAGCAGTCTGTACTTGCTGTCCACACATGCAATCATTCCATTGCAGGTACGGAGAGAGAGAGAGAGAGAGAGAAAGAAAAGAAAAAGTGATGTAAAGTAAAGAAATATAACAAAAAGAATATATTGAAAACAAATTAATATACTGACAAAAGAAATTATATTGAAAAAAAATATTGAAAAGAAACTATATTGAAAAAATATTGAAATAAAATATATTGAAAAAATATATATTGAAAGAAAAATATATAGGAAAAAATTGAAAAAAAAATATATTGAAAAAGAAATATAATGAAAAGAAAATATACTGAAAGAAAATAATTAAAAAAAAATATATTGAAAAAAATATGTATTGAAAATAAATATATTCTGAAATAAAAATCTATTGAAAAAAATATCTTGAACAGTAAAAGATATATTGAAAGGTAAATGTATATTGCGAAACAAATATACCAGGATATATGACAACAAACATGAACACATACAAAGGAAAGGTATGTAACAGCTATGTATTTACTGGAATGTAGTAGATGTTTATGAAGAGTACTCTATATAGTTTGAATCATCCATATGTGGCAGCAGTACGTATCAATGCACAGATGCCCTGCATAACTACTGGCATCGGGAAATCAGTGTGTTGCTCTGTGCAATGGGATGTGACGGTGACATATGTAGTTCAGCATTAAATGTCAAACATCTGATCCATGTTATCTGTGTTCTATACAGTAGTGTGTACAATGTCTGTCTGGGGTAGTAGCTCAAACGATTATGCAAACATGGATGTGACAAAGTAACAAATGCATGATAGTCATATTAACGTGTAGCTTAGCACGGGCAACAGCTGTACCAGGCTAGTATGCTAATTCAGCATTAGCAGCTATGTATACACCCTCTAATATTACTGTGTGCTCACATGTGACACCTGTTCATGTTGCAGCAAGGCCCAACAAGTCAACCGTGAGGTACATGTACTTACAACAGTGTGGTCCTTGTGTGTGTATGGCACACACATAGGGAGAGATCTGTCCGTGTCAGATATATTAGCATCTGTACATGTGCATTGAGCAAGGGACATACTGCAACTGTTTGTGAAAGGTGGATATATATTTGTTGTTGAAGGTTGTTATGTGCATATTTCTATGTAGGTTGTAGTGTGTGGCAGACCAGACAGCATGCAGTGCTGGTATATGACATGTGGTGGTTAAACACTGTGGGTATGATTCGTCAGGTTTGTAGTGTTGCATCCAGTGAGGCCTGCTAAAGCTACATGGGCTGAGATCACCTTCAATGCATTCTGCACAACACTGTGCAATGTTATAACATAACTGTATACGTCACAACCTTCCCATACTTGATATTTCCACCATGACAGGTGGACTGTATATGTGCCTATATGTATATCTATATATACAGCAAGGGATGTTCATATGTATGTGTGTATATATATATATATATATATATATAGAGAGAGAGAGAGAGAGAGAGAGATACAGGGTCATAATTACTGCAACAGATGCCTGGTGACAAAGCCATGGACTCAAGCTCAGTTTTGACACTGCATTGGCATCCCTCCTTGCAAAGACTCAGTACCCATGAACTACCACATAGGTGGTAGTCTACTTAACACCGAAGGTGTGACAAGAGACCATGGGACACAGGTGGACAGTAGTCTCCCCTACGATAGTCACAGTGCCACACTAGTCATGTAATCCATCTACGTGGCACACGTCATCACAAAAGGTGTGTCATCCAGGGAAAAATAGGTCAGTGTTCCCCTCTACTCCACACACAAAACCCAGTATAGAGTACAATGCCCCATGTGGTATGTACCTCACAAGACATCTACAGCAAGTGGAAAGGACACAGACATACCTCACAAAGAGTAATACCGGCGTCAAACAGATGCCCTATGCAGACTGTCCCACATACCCACAACTAGACTGTGTCGCATACCGCCTACCCAGAGGTGACCTCTTACTGACATACTAAGCTATGTCAACCCAGATCTGTTGGACATGCTCCACGTAAACAGGTCACAATCTGTACAAGCTAGACGCTTTAGGGAACCAAACCCTTTGACCACAATAAACAGCACATGCTGGAGGGATAGATTCCTATCTCAGAGACATCCCATACTCTGGAACAAACCAACTATACATAGCAAACAAAGCTCCTAATTAGCAGTCGTCATAAATAATCCTGGAGATTGTATGGGAGATAGTGAATACACCCAGGTAATCACCTCAGTGTCTCTGCTTGACTAGGCCACATGAAATTTAAATACCTGTTTGTCAGAGGCCAGGGTAGCATATGGCTAGAGTTCTATAGGCCCTAGGGCCAATAGCCTCCTACCTATGAAGTGATACACACTCACATGTACTTGTTGCAATAATCGATATGTGAGGTTGACTGAGTGTGATGGTGAATGTTCTGGTGAATGTGTCAGAGTTCGGTATATATGTGATAGCTTAGTGGGAAACTGTTTCTGTCATGGTATTATGTGTCCTAGCTGTGATCCCCGCAAAATATGCAATTGCTAGGAAGAAAAAGCAGTATGCCATACAGTCTGACGTAGTCCCTTGTTGTCGACTGGGGTGTCCCATTGTAGGCTAAAGCAGTACATGTATGCTTATTGAGTGTTACTGCTGGTGAATCCAACTCCTGTATGAATTGTAGTACTACCTGATGCTGTATGCCTAAACAGCACAGTATGGTGTACAAGCACATTTATTGGAACTACTGTTATGTGTGTTCCTTGTAGTTCTCACAGATTACATACCTCAGGCATAAAGTCTGATAACTACTGACACACAGTACTGTAAGGTACACAGGTAAAGGTCATCTGGGTTGCCATACCTTTGTGTCTGTTATGTATGTCTGCTGTGTGTGTGGGTATGCCTGTACCATGGCCTCGGTCATATGTGTGTTACAGGATATAACTGCATATCTAGCAGCATGTATAGTCTAGTACAGAAGTATGCCACCTATATTAATGAAATGTGCACATATGTTAGGCAGGGGTCTGCCATCAATAACTAGTGTGGTATACTGGTAATACTGTCAGTGGACTTTACAATCATTGCAATGGATTACATATTTCATGATGCATTAGCATGATATATACCTCCTGTGGCTAGGTGGTGCATTGTGTCACATACAGTGTGCCATGTACTGTTGTATAGTCTTACATACTGTTATAACTTTGTTGCTGTGCAAAACATGGTTTGATATATAGAGTGTGCCAGGCACTGTCAGGCATCTGTGGGTTGAGAACTGATATGTGGTATTGAAAGTGTGTATCTTCTAACAGCCAATAGGTTGCTATATATGGCAGTTAATTGATATCTGTACTTTAGAATGTTACGTGTGCCACATGACTTGCTCACACATATTGTTTCATTGTCTTCCAGGGTAATGTCCCACCATCGTAACCCTGAATATAGCATGGCTGAGGAAGAAGCCATCACAGCGAGCCTGGTGCAGCACTATGCGCTGCTGTTCTCCAGAACCAGCCAGGACCAGCATGAGCGGGCTGCACTGTGGCAAGATCTTATCCATAGGGTAAATGACATAGGCATGCATAACTGGACATATGAGCAGGTACGCCATCACTGCAATGATTTAATTAGACATGTCCGGCAGCATGCATCTGATATCCACAGACAACAGCTTGCCACAGGTGGGGGGGTAGCCATTCATCCCCCCCTCACCAAAGTGGAGGAGCTGCTCCTGAGCCAGGTGGCTCCTGGCCAACAACAACCACTGCAAGTAACATGTATCATCATGGAGGCCAGAGCCACCCAGCAAGTTGACATGGAGCATGCAGGTAACATGGCATAGCTGTAGAATACTGTTACCTCTATTGATAGAGCATGCTTATGTGAGATCTGTACTGTGTTGTTAGACGATGTGGTGCCTAGTGTTGTGCAATACTAATAATTAGGAATATAGTCTGTAGGTCTGTGACTGTCCACCTTTGTACTACTGTAAGATTGCAAACACACAGTAGCAATGCCACAGTTGTTGCCACTGACAAAGTGTCTGATATCCTTGTAGGTCCCTCTGGTGTGACAGCAAAGCAGCAGAGCCATGCTGGTGAGTGTGTTATACCTTTAATATTGCTAATTAAATGTGCATGTCATAGGTGAGGTGTAGGCTATGTACACACAACACACCTATGCATAATGCATGCTGTGCATGTTTGCTGTGAGACTATGCACATTCTAGTAACATGGGTAGCTGCCTAAAACACATACAATACACAGAGCATCCCACACAATTGTGGCAACACTGTAGTGGACATTGGATAGGCAGAGTCGATACACATGCACACAACATACACACCTTTGTCATACGCTATACACATTAACATGCTACACATGGCTTATTCAGACACCCGCTGTAAGGTCACACTACAGTATCCCAAACCTCATCCACACAGCACACATAATATACCTGAGGGGTAGATGACTCACATGTGGCTGTGCAACACTCTTCAACACATAACACATTCATGTTTGGCAATGCCCCCTATTGGGCACCTCATAAACCCATGTAACAACTGGCCGTGAAATGGTGAATGTAGCCATAGTACTGCAGTTCAGGTCTGGCACACATTAGTAGCCTTGAGTGACCACATGATGCTGCATAATGATAGCTCATGGTACTACACCCCATCCAGTTACAGTGGCCACAGTAATACACATATCATGAATTGCTATGCACCTCAATGTTGTGTGTGCGCAGACATATGCACCTATACGCAATATGCATAGCAATCACCATTTGTAGAAAGTGACACACATATGTCTTGTAATGTTATGGGGTGTATAGGTCACATGTCACACATTGTGTATGTGTGATGTTTCATGTTGCAGTTGCGTGGTAGCATGCCATGTCATGGCTGGCACTGGCATGTCCACAATATGTCCTACACTCACCATAACCACTGTACAATGGCTATGTTGAGCAATGGTATTCCATCAGTTATGCATGCACCACTCATCTTGTGTGTATACATAGCATGCATGTGTTACACCTGTGTCCACAATTATCTGATAAAGACACAGATGCTCTAATCAGGAATGGATATCTATGTGACACACTGATAGACATCCAGCCATGGTACGTATACCTGTGACTGATGGTGCACAGGACATTGCAGGGCTTTTAATACCTGCACAGCAATGTTGTGTCTATGTACACATTGCGGTCCAGGGTGAGGTCATTCATTGAACAAAACTCACATGCATCAAGGCCATGTATACTGTTATTAGCAAGGGCTGTCTACACTCACACTGCATGCTGTTGAGCAACACACGTCCTACATGCTGTCACGTTTGATATAAATATTTGGCTTGTGATACTGTGCTCCCAACATCACACACTATTGAGTATATTCAGGATTGCTGGTGGTGTGTGTGTGTGTGTGTGTGTGTGTGTGTGTGTGTGTGTGTGTGTGTGTGTGTGTGTGTGTGTGTGTGTCTGTTCTAGTGAGGAGTGTATTTGTGTGCATGTGTGCATGTGTTTATGTGTTCATGTCTTCATGTGTGCATGTGTGCATGTGTTCATGTGTTCATGTCTTCATGTGTGCATGTGTGCATGTGTGCATGTGTGCATGTGTTCATGTGTTCATCTGTTCATGTGTGCATGTGTGCATGTGTTCATGTGTTCAATGCAGCAGGGAAACTGATGTCACTGAGCATGATAGTAATAATGATGATAGGTGTGTTGAGGCACAGGCATGTTTGCCAGGGTCTATCGTTGGGCCACCAATCAACATTACACAAGTGTCCACCCCATCCATGCACACAGTCATACTGCCAATACATCCATCACCAATGCCCTTAGCAGAGGGACAGTGTACAGTCGGCATTGGCCAGGACAGTGTGGTATCCATGGCACATGCATCCCGACACAGCAGCCATACCCAGATGTCTGGAAGGGTACCACATAGGCAGATGTCCAGGGGTTCTCATCAGAGCACTGCTGCCCATCATGTCACTGGCAGACGTGCCACAGGTCTTACAACCTCACGCATGTTCCAGGCTGTCATGGAGGCACAGGCACATATGGAACAGTACACCAGACAGGGACTGAGGGCATATAGGTCACATAACACCGCCGTAATAGAGAGTATCCATGACCTAGCTGGTGCCATCTGTAATTACACTGAGGTCACCAATAGACGTTGGGGAGAGACATTAGATGTCCTCCTCAATGTCATGTCCATGTGTCAAGACAGTGAGGGACGGTTGAGTCATCGACGTGGATATATGCCAGCAACATCAGAAGCTGGCAGTCACCGTGGATGTCCCTCAAGCAACAGCCGCTCCCGTAGTGCCAATACCAGCCCCAGCAATGTTGGGGGTGGGCTGTCCATAGAACGTCCTAGAAGACCACGTGCACTTGACTCTGGACAGTCCCAGCAGGGACCTGGGTCCAGTGTACATCCATCTACCTCTGGGGATAGTACCTAGTCTGGCTTGGTACCTGGTCGTATCAGTAGCACTCCTGCCAAGCACAGGTACCGTATCCATGGCCAGAGATGCTGATCTGTAAAGCCTCGCAGGTACAGTCTGTGGCTGTCCCACAAGTACCCGTATGTGGCAGCCACATGGTGGGACTGTGTGCATGCAGATACACACACACATAATCCAGACACCTAGGGCTAACACATACCCACACACATTACATCAACAATGGCCCATACCATTATTCTTGCCCCTCACACACACACACGCACACACATACATGTCGATTGGATGGCTCACTGTAGGCCTCTGGCAGACCAACAACACACCCAGTGCATATGATGAAACCTGTGCCACCTCCTGTCATCTGTAATATCGATGCAGGAACAGGCTACCATGGTGCTGATGCACAGGGTGTCTCTATAGCAGTATAACAATGTTAGCATGTAGTCAGCAGTAGAGTGTAATGATATGCTTGAAGGTGTAGCTGAGCAGGCATGATGCATTAAAGCTATGATTGTCATTGTAGTGTTGTTTATACCAGTGTTAGTTCCAATTGTATATTGTCCGCCCACGTGCCACTTGGCTGATGTGTGCAGTAATGGCAGCATGTGTTAGAGAGTGGACAGTATGGGATGTGTGTAGCACATATTTGCAGGTGTACAGTTGTGATAATGGTGGAGGTGCACTGTCTGCATGTACGTGCATAGTGGACACATGGTCAGGGTGACATGCTCTGTATTACACAGTAAAACTCCATCATTTCTATTGGTGGCCAGTACGCATTGTACTACACACATTTTGGAACCTGACTACACATGTGTGTATGACATGGTTTGACACTGTGCTGTGGGTGATACTGTTACTATCTGTCATTGTTTTGCATTCTGGTAGTATACATGACTTCAACAGCCTGACCATAACCAATCATTAGATGATGTCTTGACAACTGACACACAGATGTAGGACACACAGCAACATTTGGATCCTTTAGGTACTATACTATGCCAGTAACCAGTGGTATTCAGCTGCACGCATTACTGAAACCACTCCTGTTTGGCATATGGCTCTCTTAGGTACAAGCAATCACAGTAGGGATATGTCTGTCCACGTGTGCTAATGCATACTGTGGCCTATACTGCATTCTCCAGGTGACATACACATCCTCCGCAAGGGTATCATACCCATGCTGTAAAGCTATAGGCAAAACTAAGCATAGCCATCCACCTTTACAGAATATAGTATTCCCACAGTACCATATAGGTAGTAGCCACCAACATGATGAACAGGTACCGATGTGTACATGCAACCTAGTGTTACATCATCTCTCCTTTGAAAATCACATTCCCTAAGGTATTTTGAAATCCCTCGGTGGATCACTTAAGCAAGAAGGTTTCTGCATGCATGTCCACAAAGGTTGTTGTACACCTATAATGCATAGTCATCACTGACAGACTCTGCTGCATTTGAACAGGTCTGACATATGCCTCGGCCATAAACCCTCACTCACACATTTCAATAGAAACCGTAGTGAGTGTGTGTGACACGGATGACCTAGGCCAGGCATCACTGCAGTGGCTAGCCTTGTCACAAGCATACAGATGTGACCTAAGGTCTGTGAAGCAGCAGCACAGTTTGGCAAAGATGACAACTGTTCACTTGGGTAAAGCATAGTTCACACACATGTAAAAATTGAGGTAACATGTACATATATGTATTTGCCTCACAGCTACCTCACATGTGCAATGCCTACCGATATGTCATACGGTGGTAAAAGCAAACCCCCGACACATTGACCAACACTGTTTAACACATAGGACACACACACTCACCAAGTGCAGGATTCAAACCCCTATCTAACTACTTCATGATACTAGAGGTGTACGCATTAATACAACACGCTATACACATTTCTGGGAGCTTTCTTTTCCACAGGTATATTTGTAGGATGGTGACATCATCAGACTTGATAAAGATTGTTTTAACACTTTTAAGGTGTTTTACTACTCTCCTAAAAGGTTGCTCCTTCCCAAAGAGACCACACACACACACACACAGTTGTCAAGTGCAGGATTCAAACCCCTACCTAACTGCTTCATGATACTACAGGAGTACGTATTAACACGACATGCTATACACATCAGTGGGGGTTCTTTATTCCACAGGTATATTTGTAGGATGTTGACATCATCAGACTTGACAAAGATTGGTTTAACACTTTTAAGGTGTTTTACTACTCTCCAAAATGCTTGTTCTTTCTCAAGGAGACCACACACACTTATCAAGTGCAGGATTCAAACCACTACCTAACTACTTTATGATACAACAGAAGTACACATTTACATGCCACGCTATACACATTACTGAGAACTAATCTTTCCACAGGTGTATTTGTAGGATGGTGACATCATCAGACTATACAAAGTAGGTTACATTAGGTGACATTACGTGGACTACATTGAAGGAATGTCTAAACATTTTATCCATGTGATCATCAAAGGGGAGTTTACTATCTACCTGTGTCCCCATGGCCATAATGACTTTCTCCGTACATACTGGATTACCACCTATGTGGTCATTTGTGTGCACTTTGTTGTACCCATATGGGATGACTATGCATTCTTTGGCATTCAGCTTCAGGCCATTGTTTTGACACCAGGTATCTGTCTCTGTAAGACACTTCTGGGGGATGTTTGTGTTAGCCATACAGTCGATTATGGACCACAGTTACCATTCATCTGCAGAACTGTTCAGCCATACACCTCCCATGCTTGCCTGTACCTCTGAGCAGTATCTACTGAACAGGTGGGGTCCCAGGACCAAGACCTGTGGGATGCCATTTGTGAGTGGCTTAGAGTTGGACATGGCACCAGCAACTCTGAACATGTGTGTTTGATCTGTGAGCCACCTGGCCACCCATCCTGTGACATAGCTGTTAATGTCCCAGCTGGTACTCTTGTCCATGATGACAGAGTAGGGAATGGTGTGGAAAGTCCTTTGTGTGGTCCGGGTGGGCTGTGTGGACTACTTTCACCTCCATCTATATCCTTGGTAACTGTTTGACATAAGTCAACTAGGTTTAGGAGCCAGGATCTGACTTTAACAAGGCGAAGATGTGGAGAGTCCAGTGTTCTATGACAATTTGCTCAATAGCTCTGTAGACCAGGCTGAGTAGACATATTGGGCAATGGTGTCCATGTTCTGTTGTGGCACCCCCTTTGTGGAGTTGGATGACTGTTTGTGTATGCTATTCTCTGGGTACATAGCCTGTGGTACTCTTGTGTTTGGACAATGAATGTAGGTGAGGGTCTAGTTCCTCATGGGCCTAGTGTAAGATGCAGCCTGGGATACCATCCAGTCACATTGATGCTGTGTTCTTAGCTTTGGTGAGGGCTGTCTTTACTTGGATGTCCATGACATCTGGGGCTCTGCATCCTTCTGTGATGGACACAAGCCCTTTTGGGGGTGATGGGGGGAGTTTGCACTGAACTTGTCCCCCTGGATGTGGGCAATGAAAGTTGGTTTGGTGTATTTCTTTCCTTTTTTTCAGTAGCTGACAGCATATTTGGAAGTTGACACCTACATGTCTGGTATAGCTACCAAAGGTTTTGTGGTTGTTATTCTTACATTCCTTGGCTATTTGTCTTTTGAAACTCTCCTTGGATTATTTTATGAGCAATCATTGTTTCTTCCTGATAATGATCAGTGATGCCTTTCCTTTAGTGAAGTTGGCTCTATCATGTGTTTGTTTCCTTCTTCTGTTGTCTAGCTTATTTATGGGCAACAACCACATTATTGTTGTCCTATTTTGGAGGAGTGCATCTTGGTTTTATTTGTGATGTCTCATTCAATGCATCCCTGTGGATGCTCATAGAATGAACTTGTAAATGATTGTGCAGATTGTATACCATTATCCTATATCAAGAGGGCTTTGGAACGCTCCATTTTGGTCTTGGGAAGTGTGCAGTTTGCTTTTGCAAATGTCTTCACAGTGGTTTCATTGACTGGGTGGGGGTGCCGGATGTGGATGTCCAGTGTGATTACTTCATGATCTGATATTACCAGCGAGGGGTTTATCTCTGTAGTGGAACACTGGTACCCCATGTTGGTGATGATCATGTCCAGTATGTTGTCACCATCTAGTGGGTAGGGTGACCAGCTGTTCAAGGGTGTTAGGGTTTTTAAACTCTACAAAACATTGGGCAAAAGACGTTGTACATGACTAATTCCACCACTCACTGTTTGGGTAGTTGTAATCTCCTCATATAGTGGTGTTTGATAGGACCTTTATACTTTCCACTGTTCTCTGGAACACTGAGTGAGGTTCCTGAGACAAGGTACGTGATCTGTAGCAGGCTACAATCTGATGGGCAACTTTGGCCAATGTTAGTTGCACTTGCATGGTCTCCTAGGCCTCATGCTGTGCCACTAACCTGAAGGTGTGGGTATCCATAAGGTAAATGGGTACACACCTTCCTTTTTTATTTCACTCGTGGCTTTGGGTTCAAAGGTCGGAGGGATTGTGAATGTTTTACATGGAGCATATCCAACAGCTCTGTGTTTGACATAGCTTTGTATGTTAGGCAGTGAACACCTCTGAGTAGGTGATATGCAAAGGAGTACGGATGGAGCATTTTGAGATGGTCTGTGTATGGCATGTATTTCAGGCAGCTAATGCTCTTTGTGAGGTATTGCTGCTGGCTTTCCAGTTGTTGTAGTTGTCTTGTGAGGTACATAGCAGCAGTGGTGTTGTACTCTATTATAGTTCTAGTGAGTGATGAGTAGAGGGGAACATTGTCCTCTTCTATTCTGCATGAGACACATTTTGTGATGAGGTGTGCCACATAGGAGGGTTTCCTGACTTCTGTGGGGATGTGATTATCACAGTTGTATCCATGGTCCACCTGTGACCCAAGGTCTCTTGTCACCACCTGAAGCATGATTGCCATGTGTTCATGCAACGGAACCGTGAGTTGAGCATCCCAAACACATGCTCGATTACATTTCGGGTTTGTGCATGTGCCTCATTATGGAGTTCTTGTTCATGTGTGTGTGCATTTCTGATGGGTGTCATCAGCCATGGCGCTAGTGCATATCCAGCATCCCACACTAGGTGACCGTCAGGGATGTCCCCATTTCCAAATGTCTGGTACAGCTGCGACAGATGCCAGATATGGGAATCATGGTAGCTTCCAGGGCAGCCAGCACACACATTCAGTATTATGCCCTGGGCATCACACACGACCTGGCAGTTGATGGAGTGGAAGCCCTTGCGGTTGATGTAGGCCCTACCCCACTCTCCGGCTGGTGCTTTGATGTGTATGTGCGTGCAGTCAATTGCACCCATTACCTCAGGGTATTCCGCAATTTGATGGAAGAGACGCATGTTGCTGGCCAATACCTCATGGGAATTGGGGAAATATACATGATCACCGACATGTGCTGACATGGCATTCAGGAACTGGTGCAGTACCCTGGATGCTGATGCCTGTGAAATCCTCATCATATCACCAGTTGGTCTCTGGAAGGTATCTGTTGCTAGTATTCTTAGGCCAACACGTACCTTGGTTTCCACTGGGATGGGTTCCCCTCTGTTATTTCTGTGTGTAAGGTATGGCCTGCACAGCTCAACAATTTACTGCAGGAGCTCTCTGTCCACTCTATAGCACTCCACTATCTCCAGCTCATGTAGCCCCTGGTAGGTTACCCTGGGTCTGTACACTCTTCTCCATCTCCTCACTGTGGGTTGCTCAGCAGCATTTGCAATGGCACCACCCTTAGCATCTTTCACATGTCACCTTATAATAGCAATTGCAGCCCCTAACATTTTTCTGTCTCAGTTAGGCTTTTTAAGTTTTCACTTCTCTTTGTAGATTGCAGTGTTGCAGTGTTTCTGAGAAAAAACATGGGGGAATGTTGTTTGCAGAGCTTTAAGTGCTGGGCTGGGCTGGGCTAGTGTACTGCCTGTGTAATTGGCTGATTCTGATTGATTTCTCCTGGCAGCTCTGCTAGTTCTCCTTCCTTCCTACTACTTCCTTTCCTTCCTTTTCCCATTTCTGTTTCGACAGGGGGCAGCGCCATGCAAACAAGCGCAAACATGTGCACACAAGTGCATACGCGTGCACACGCATGCACACAGGCTTATACTGGCTTATTCGGGCTTAGGCAAGTGCACATTCATGCATACAGGCTTAGACAGCCTTACACAGGCTTACACGGGCGCACACATGCACACACAGGCTTAGACGGTTTTACAGGCGCACACGCGCGTGTGCACAGTGTAATCAGCTTTGCAAGAAACTTCAGTGATAGCCACTGCATACACCCTCGGTTTCTGGGTTTCAGTTTAAACAACTGTAGACACGCCTCTTCCAGTCCTGAGTAACTCACAGCAACCACATAGGTTCATAGGTTCATAGGTTGATACTAGGCTATCTGCCCTAGGGCATTTATAAGCCTAGCCAGAGTGTGTTTGGCTTTCACCACCCTTTTAGATTAGTTGACTGTGCCTCTGTATAGTAGGTCACAGAAGATAGCCCTTTTAAGGTTAGTTTACTGTGCATCTGTCTAGTAGGGACACAGAAGAGATCCCAGGGGTAAACCTACGATTTCCCATCCACTCGTCAAGATTTCTCTTGAAGAGGGTCATTGAGGGGCTCTGCCTAACATGGATTGGGATTTTGTTCCAGTGTGAGGGGAGCCTCTGGGATATGAATCTGTCCCTCCAGCATGTCCTATTTATTTCTGTGCTGAAGTTTAAGTTCCTGGAGCGTGTAGCTCTAAGGGATTTGGATTTCCTGAGGTGGAGCATGTCCATTAATTCTGGTTTGGACATGGCTTTATATGGCCTCCAATAAGCTTAAAGTCTTTTTGATACATACCCCCTCATGATGTCACCTATCTTCTACTCTGTTACTCCCCTAATCCTATTCTTACACTCTAGGGACATGGTTCACATGGCAGGGAAATTTGGGATTCACTATCCTTATACTCATTTGCTTAGGATTGCCTACTAATGCTTGGTTACATATCTCAGACTGAGCTTCCCCCCTTAGCAACCACTACTCAGTAGCCATGTTGTCTTCAGCCTGCCATTCTCCTGCATGGCAGATGAATATTGTGAATAAAATACCTATTTGTGGCTTTTATTTTTTGTTTTTAGGGTTTTTAGAGCGCTGCAAGTTTGCGAGGCTCTGCGCTATGCTTAAACATCGGAGATCGAGGGAAAAAAAAAACATTTATTTTTTTTTATTATTTTGCAACAGATAAAAATGGCAATGGCCATATATTTGGCCATTGGCATGCTTCCTCAACTGGATGCATCCTTTATTTGGAGCTGTCATAGCTCCGTTTTGCTATTTGCAGAACGGTACTCAGTCGCCAACCGAGTACATTTCTACAAATAACAATACTCTTACTCAAACAGGTTAGTGTTCCCTGGATCGCAAATTTACCTCATTTGCATAGCTTTCAGCAGCAAATTAGGTAATTTGCATAAACTTACACTGTCCGTGCAAGAGTCGTTTTAGGAGCTCTCTTGCACGCCCCTGCCGTCTGTTCCTGGATCGCTCGGCAGACATGTTGGCTGGATGGAGTCTTACTCTACTCTTAGACTCCATGCAAGCCTTCGTGAATCCGGCCCAGACTTTGATTAAAATTGCAAATCAGCACAAAATAAATATATACAAAGACAGACTTTGATTAACTTAAGGGTGCACATGTCTCTATTTTTGGGGAGAGGTTTAGTTGATTTACTTCTGTATGATGCAGCATAATCTTTTTTATGGGGATACCTAAAGCAATTTTAATGTCAAAGGTCAAAGGTCTTTTCTGTACTTTGATGGAGGCTCACTATGATACTAAAATACAGACATTTGACACTTGCTAGCAACTTTCCCTAGTGATTTCAGTGCAAAAAGAGAAGTCCTGTCATTGGTCTGGTACTGGTCTTCTCTGCAAGTGCTAAGATAGGAGCTGACAAGAAAACTAAACTAGAGTTATCTTACATTTAATGAGTAAACTTTAGGATCGTTGTTTGAAACTGACACTTTTTCATGCATGCAAACTCACCACCATTACCACGTTATTCCTCCAGTTAGCCATATGCTCATACTCATCCCTCTGTTTTTGGTAGAGAAGTGTTTTTTTTAAGTCACAGCTGACTAAGTTACTCAAATGCTTGTAAGGCCCTGCAACAGTGACACTTAGACATTTGCTTCATTTCCTCCAAGTAATAGCCTTAAATCCTTCAACTATCTTGACATATTATCATATCCTCGTCCCTTTTTACTCCATAGCCTACTGGCTTCTCCTAGGTGACCTGTTCCTCACTTTTTGAGCTATGAAAGTTTCAATCCTATTTGAACTCCTGTTTCTTCACAAAACCAATGGCTCTTCAAATACCCATACTAGGGACTTCAATTTACTCCAATGAATAAATAAGACTTACTGAATTTACAGCCTATGGAATAAGGTAACAATACAGTCCAAGCAAAGCACTTTTTTGTCTGCCTTTAAGGTTTGTCTTGATGATTGGATGGGGAAACATAACTTTACATCAGGGTTATCATGCACGAGCCTGCTTAATTTGAGAAATGAGTACTAGTAAGTACTTGTAAAGGGTGGCAAGACCTTTTAAGTGTGTGTCTGCTTAAAGGCTAGGCCTCTTATGGACCTGTAATAGCTTGCTTAGTATGTTTTCTATGTTCCTAATCAGGGGTGAGTGTAACTTTCTTAGTTGCATTATTAGGTGTGGTTAGCCAAGATCAATCTACCTGGCAATTGGCTTGCAGAATTAAGGAGGTTTTGTGCATTTTCATGGGATCTAATAGTGCAAGGTTTGATTCTTTCACCATCCATTGTCTAACTATGTGACTCTGACCAAGTTACTTAACCAAACTTAAACTCAAACTTAACTCAGTTTGAAAAAGTTCCATGGAGGTCAGTACTGTACTCTGGAAAACAAAGACAAATAACATTTGATATGCACACATTATGATTTTTCAGTGAGAAACAGTTGTTTGCCAACTATTTCATTTACTAACATACAAATGGAATGATTCAGACTTCTCTCACTATATTAAACAACCAGTAACTCACAAAGCATTGTTTGGAGTTCTTTTTAAGTTGCAGTAGAGAAGTGGATTTTTTTTTTAAGTTGCGGCATACTAAGTTACTCAAATACTTGTAAGGCACTACAACAGTGACACTAACACAGGTGCCTCATTTCCTCTGTGTAATGGAATTAAATCCTTCAACTACCTTCTGCCCACCACACTCTGTGGAAGTTCAATATATACTAGAAAAGGCTAATTTTTAGGTTTGGAGAAGGCAAGGGCATCAAGCAATAGAAACAGCTGTTAAAAAACCTTTGGTAGATAAATCTCAGCATTTCAAGGCAAAACACCTATTTCAAAAGGATTCTCTTTATGTCTTCAATAAGGTACTGTCTATGACCAAAATTAAGTCATATGTTATAGCACCAAAGTCTTTATCTGCCAAGTCCAGTGCAGTTGTATGGCTCTGACTGGCTTCTATCTGGCTACAGTTATATTCTAAATCTCAAGGAATGCTCTGCAAACTCTGAAAGAGGTATGAAGACAGTTTAAGAATTTAAGAATTCAATTATCAAAAATAAAAAAAAAAAATATATATATATATATATATATATATATATATGGGTCCACTTTGTAATTTCAAAATACTGAAATCCTGAATTTCAGTATTTCGAAATCACAAAGCCGAATGCTCAAAGTTTCATGGCAAAACACCTGCTTCAAAAGAATTCTCTTTATGTCTTCAATAAGGTACTGTCTATGACCAAAATTAAGTCATATGTTATAGCACCAAAGTCTTTATCTGCCAAGTCCAGTGCAGTTGTGTGGCTCTGATTGGCTTCTATCTGGCTACAGTTATATTCTAAATCTCAAGGAATGCTCTGCAAACTCTGAAAGAGGTATGAAGACAGTTTAAGAATTTAAGAATTCAATTATCAAAAATAAAAAAATATATATATATATATATATATATATATATATATATATATATATATGGGTCCACTTTGTAATTTCAAAATACTGAAATCCTGAATTTCAGTATTTCGAAATCACAAAGCCGAATGCTCAAAGTTTCATGGCAAAACACCTGCTTCAAAAGAATTCTCTTTATGTCTTCAATAAGGTACTGTCTATGACCAAAATTAAGTCATATGTTATAGCACCAAAGTCTTTATCTGCCAAGTCCAGTGCAGTTGTGTGGCTCTGATTGGCTTCTATCTGGCTACAGTTATATTCTAAATCTCAAGGAATGCTCTGCAAAATCTGAAAGAGGTATGAAGACAGTTTAAGAATTTAATAATTCAATTATCAAAAATAAAAAAAAAAATAAATATATATATATATATATATATATGGGTCCACTTTGTAATTTCAAAATACTGAAATCCTGAATTTCAGTATTTCGAAATCACAAAGCCGAATACTCAAAGTTCCAAAACTGGCAAAAGCGTGAAATTCAAAATCCCGAAGCACTGAGATTTTGAATTTCCGCTTCCGCTGGTGCGGTATGTGGATGTTTGGGTTTAATTTTGGTAAGTTTGTGTGCATAAGTATGTTGGTCAGGGGCTTTAGTGTGTGTAAGTGTGTGTTGTGACTGTGATGTGTGTGTGTGTGTGTGTGTGTGTGTGTGTGTGTGTGTGTGTGCGTGCGTGCGTGTGTGTGTGTGTGTGAGAGGGACTGCAAGATGTGTGCATGTGAGTTCCATTTGTGTTTCTGTTTGTGTGAACTTAGAGTTAGAATATATAAGTAGGGGTTGTGGGGGACTGCATGGGGGCTTGCCCTCCTGTTTATATGTAGTTTAAATGCATTTGATTGTGGGGGGGGGGTTGTGTTTGCTTATGTGTGTACTGTATGAGTAGCATAGTTTCGGGATTTTGAATTTCACGGTTGTGGGCTTTCAGATTTTTGAGTTGTGCTTGGGTTTTCGGCTTTGTGATTTCGAAATACTGAAATTCAGGATTTCAGTATTTCGAAGTTATAAAGTGGACCCATAATGTTGAATGCTAAATGGTTGAAACTTAATTGATTGAACACACTATATTTAATGATCAAAATGTTGAAATAAAATTAGTCTAAACACACAATGTCGAAATTATCAAATTTGCCCATTTCTGCACTGTAGTACGATCTCAGAGTTTATATATTTAAGTAGGGGGTGGGGGGGTGAAGGGGGGCTGCCCCCCTGCAAAATAGTAGAGTTGATCTCATTGCTTTTTCAGTGAAATGATTGTAGACATTTTGATAATTCAATGTTTTGGGTTAAGATTTTATTGTTCAACCAAATGACTATTAGACATTATGACATTCAACATTATGCCAGTATACACATATATGAATCAGCATGGAAACAGGATATAATATTCACCAAAAAGGTGAATATATTTTGTCGTTAAATTCTCTTGTCATCTTTGCAGAAGAAAGCTTTGTCCACAGTCTAAAGTAACCATCCCATCACTAAAGTGAGGAACTTTCATTTGAAAACTTATCAGCTTTAATACACTAGAATAGTGGACCATAATATTCTAATCAGAATAGCCTTGTTGCTAACATTGTAAACATGAATGCGAACTTGATTTCAGGTGAAATTTCTACTAATGCTTTAATCTTGAGTATCTAGTTATTATTAAAGATGAATCTTCCAATACACGGTGGCCCTGCATCTGCACTTTTGCCACTTTTTTCTTTGTTCTGCAAACCGCTCTTTTGAACAGTCTAACCTAATTCATCTTGTCACATTGATACCATATGTCATGAAATTAAGCTGAAGAAAAATCAGGAAATCAACCCACTTGCTAAGATTGGGCAGTGTAGATTAGGTATTTACATAATTTAGACAACAGCCCTAGTCAGAAGAAAATCCATCCATAGGTCAGGTGCATGTCAACTGAGGGCATACAAGTAAGTCAAATGAGAAATAATCAAAGTAATGTGCAAAAAAGGTGGATAAGCAGCCATTTAGCTTAATAACATAAGAAGCGAAAATGATACCATACTATTTCAAGCCGAAAAAACACAAAATAAACTACTAAAATAGAAAAAAAACAGATTCAGAAAGCAACCAGTTGTTTTAAAGTGCATAAAGCACATTTCGTTTAATAAAATCAAACTTTTTCAGATACTATTTCACTGAATATGAGAAGTTGGAAGAACATCATGTGTATGTAGTAGCCCATTTGGTTGACGTACATAGTGGACCACACTCTATAGCACTATATAATTAGCCACGACATGTTGGTAGGTGAGCTGGCATGTGCTGTGATGTAATAGCAGGGAAGGAGGAGAATAAGGATGACACAGTCATTGATGAAATGCAGAAAGTACTAGAAACATTAGGGAAAGCCGATACATGTGTCACTGGCCAGTTTGGAAAGAATATGCTGCACTTAAAGAGATATGAATATGTGCCGGGAAACACATGAAGGGTAAATCCTACTGGAAAAGTGAAATAAAACAACAGACAAATGAAAGGGATGTTGAATAATTAACACAAGGAAGGAAGGAGATGTGCTGCTATGGACTACTGCATGTCATCAACTGCCCGATGCTGGGCAGCCATCCACACTGCTGGCAGATATAGGGGAAATGACAATGCACAGTCATGAACCACGACAACTACTGCAACAGATGTAATTCCAGAGACATAGTCTTACCATGACAAAGGGTGCTAATGTGCTGAATGCACAGGCTGAGGAGAACAAGTAATGGTAGACCTCCCCATAAAGTAATGCCCTTGGAAGACTTTCTGTCATGGTAAGTTGGCCACCTTCATACAGATACCGTATTTAGAGCCAACCTGGTGTGGAACTATATGATGTATTCTAATGTCAATCTCCAATGGTCTTGGCTGTTGTCACGCTCTAAACAGAGAACATAAATCATGATTATTTGGGAGTTGATCAGTGCGTAGAAACACTGTGTCACTCCGGTCCCCAATGTGCTTCATCTAAAATGCTTCTACTAGAAGTAACATTTTGTTTTCTTCTAAACTGTGCTGTGTGTCAAAAAATAGTTTCTTGTTTACTCAGTTCCTTTGACCCCATGCAGACAAACACAAGTAATTAAATCATAGACAATGCTACCAAAGTCCAACTGTTCCATTTCATAATAAAATGATAGCTTGGAAGAGCATGAACATGGAAAGAGATTTAAGTTGCTCATTTGGTCAACTGTGTGTGTTCAATTAGGCAACCACTATCCCCAGCAGAGGAAAATAAATAAAACATTAAACAAATGGCTATTTCATGAAGCTCGGCGCAAGGCCGGCGTAAGGCCTGCGCCGGCGGTGCATGGAATATCCGGCGCAGTAGCGCCATATACATATTAATGAGAGTGCACCGGAATCACAGACACGTGCGTAGTGTACGTGAGCGAGCCCAGGTAGGATGCGTCTGGAGGCGTGTCTAAGCCGGCATGAGGTGAGCAACCTAATGTGCTGACAGCCACGGTCCGCCCACAATAGTAATGGCAGCAGCCAGGTCCCGTGCAGAATGAAACGCACGTACAGTACGCAACATAGTCCCCGTCCCAAATTAACGGAGAAGCAAATAGAAGCCACCAAGGCATAAGTGTACCCGTTCAAGGAGCAAAGGATACGCATAAGACCGCCTCCGTCCCGCAATGCACTGTCAGTGTTTACACTCAGAGAAGGTGTACAGCCGCATGTCAGCTAGCCGCACCGACATAGGAGCAGCGACTAAGGTCACCACCTGTCCCACTTTGTTTGGGGCAGTCTCTCCATGGACAGTTGTGTCCCGAAAAAACGTATTAGAAATGGCTGATGTGCTACGAGTGTAGGACACAATGATATCCCGTATGTAATGTAATGGTAGCATGAATTGGTTATTTCTGTAACAGAAATACCGAAATGACACAATAAACAGAATAAGCAAGGAAATTGCCACAATAATAAGCAAATTATTTAGGCAAACAAGTGAATTTCTATGCTATATAGTGACCGTGTATGTGTCGGCCTGTAAAGGCAGATGTGAGTCCCGGAAATATCCCAGATCGGAAAATGGAAAAGGTGGAAACCCCAGCAGCGACATGGGCATGGTCACCAGGGTTACCTGCTGTCCCAAAGTGCCATGGACAGTCCCTGATTGGACAGTCGTGTCCCTGCAACAATCGTAAAAATGGAAAATGACCTGCGATCCCCTGCCACGCAAAATTCCATAATATACATGTAAATAGTAGCATAAAACATATACATTACGGTATGGAACACAGACATGGCATAAGAAAATAAATAAGGAACCCAAACGCTAACAGAATAGGCTCATAGTATGGCAAACAAGTGAAGTTCTGTCTACTGCACTAGCCCTGGGTATGTGTAGTCCTGCAAATTTCAAGTGTCCACATAACATGCCCCACTATGGGCATTGGAAAAGGTGCCAACCATAATGGTCACAAGCAGTAGTGACAGTACATAGCCGGGTAGCTGTGCCGACATAACAACAGTAAGGAAGCAAGATACCCCAAACACAGGCAAACATGTGCATAGCAACATATCCCAGACCCAGCAACATCTCTGTTGCATACACTGGATGGTGTATGATGAAGTGTAATATCCAGAAGCAGAACCCATGCATTCGGATGTACTACACAATAGCCTCATTGTACATGTCAGTCACACCCATGTATACCCCTGCACCCAAACCTGCTAGCATCCGTGTGCAGCTATACAACCACACACAATGTGCATACCTGAACTGTGGTAAGATGTTTGTGTTAGGCAATGCCACGCGGGCAAATACGTACCCCACATGTCAGCAACCCACCGCAGGTACAGATATGTAAATGGCTGCATGTGAATGTGTCAGCAGAATGTGTACATCCGGCATGTAGTATGTACCCGTCCAAACCATCTAGGTCTGCATACGACACGGTGCACATAAGTGTACACATGTGGACAAGTCGGGTCGTTGGACCACCGCATCGACGATTAACTTTGCAGTGAAGTCGATCACATATAGCGGAACAGGTGCCTAACACACAGGACATCCTAACAGGGTGCTACAGGCAAAGAAGGGGAAACTGGGACATCACATGTGGAGATTAGCATGGCTGGACGGACAAATACACACGGTCAAGGTAAAGGATGGAACAACATGCATATGGCTGGATGGATGTTGTTCGTAAAATATATAGAAACACATATGAAGTTCCAGTTTACACTCGAAATACTATATAATGTATTGAATTGTACCGTACAATATGGCAGCAGAACTAAGCCTGCATGTAATTGGTGAAGCTAAGCTGTACTGTGATGGAATTCTGAACCTGGCAGTAAGCAGGACAGCAGGCTCATGTCTGTCATCATTAATTATTTGCTGGGTTACAGAACAATAAATGTATGTACATGCATAACAGCACTCCTTCCCCAGAGGAGGATGGCCTTGTGAGCTCAATGGAAGATAGCAGTACAACTCCCTACCAGACAGACAAAAGCAACGTATCAAGAAATTAACTGTCCACTGTATCGTAACAGTCTAGGGTCCTTGAAACAGCTACAATCACAAAAGGATACTGTAATGTACAAGGTGCCTTGCAAGGCTGTGTTATTCCCATGAGAAAACAATTTAAAAGCACGAGCCCAGCACCCACGTATGTATAGACTATTGCGGACCATAGTGATGGAAATGCCCTGTGACCGACCACGTCAGTAAGTTGGGCAAATGCTGATTGTAAACACTATATAAAGAAACTGCTTACTGTATAGAGTCAGACAAAACTCTCATACTTGGACTGTACATTATTTAGCCTGCCTGTGTACACTACTAAAACTGTCCGAACCCGAGCC